>NC_068279.1:1939039-1946539 GCF_025860055.1 Xyrauchen texanus | reverse complement strand
GGACTTACATTGAAGGAGGGACTCGCATCAGATCCACAGAGCAAAATATCATAGAAACTCTTTTCACTTGAGTCAGTAAACAACCAACTAGCAACAACCCAAAACGCCTTAGCAACCACCCAGAACACCCTAGCAACCACCCAGAACACCCTAGCAACTACCCAGAACTCCCTAGCAACCACATAACAACATGCTATCAACCACTCAGGACACCCTAGTAACCACCTAGAAGGCCCTAGCAACTGCAGAGCAACACGCTAACAACTACTCAGAATACCCTAGCAACCACTTAGAACTCTCTAGCAACCACATAGAAACATGCTACCGACCTCTCAAAAAACCTTAGCAACCCCACGTAACACCCTGGCAACCATATAGCAACATGATAACAATGACTCAGAACACCCTGGCAACCACCCAGAACACCATAGCAACCACATGGCAACATGAAAACCCATTCAGTACACCTTAGAAACAGCATAACAACACCCTGGCAACCACCCAGAACTTCCTAGACATCGCACTGCAACATGCTAACAATTCTAGCAACCACGCAGAATGGCTTAGCAACCAAATAACAACGCACTACCAACCACTTAGAACACCTTCGCAACCACAAAATACCCAGGGCACCAAATAGCAGCATGTTGACAACCACCCAGAACAACCAAGCAACCAAATAGTGACACGCTGCCAACCTCTCAAAAACACCTAGGCAACCACATAACACCCTGGCAACTAAATAGCAACATGCGAACAATGACTCGGAGCACCCTGAAATCACCCAAAACACCATAGCATCAACAAAGCAAAATGCAAACACATTCAGTATACCTTAGAAACAGCATAACAACACCCTGGCAACCACCCAGAACTCCCTAGACATCGCTCTCCAACATGCTATCAACTCTAGTAACCACCCAGAATGCTTTAGCAACCAAATATCAACACACTACCAACCACTCAGAACACCTTCATAACTACAAAACACCCTAACAACCAAATAGCGACATGCTACCAATCTCTCAAAAACATCTTAGCAACCACATAACACCATAGCAACCACACAGCAACATGAAAACGCATCCAGAACACCAAAATCAGCATAACAACATCCTGGCAATGATTCAAAACACAAAATGACTTAGCAACCAAATAACAACACACTACCAACCACTCAGAACACCTTCGCAACCACAAAACACCCTGGCAACCAAATAGCAACATGCTGACAACCACACAGAACACCCTAGCAACCACCCAGAATGCTCAAGCATCCAAATAGCAACACAATACCAACCTCTCAAAACACCTTAGCAACCACATAACACCCTGGCAACCAGGGTGTTATGTGAACACCACTCAGAACACCCTAGCAACCTCCCAGAACACTATATCAACCACTCAGAACACCCTAGCAATGATCCAGAGCTCCATAGCAACTAAGTAGTAACATGCCAACAACCAATAAAGACACCTTAGCAACCACTCAGAATGCCCTAGCTAACAAATAGCAGCATGCTACCAAGCGCTCAAAACACCTTAGCAACCTCATAACACCATAGCAACCACATAGCAACATGCAAACACTTCCAGAACACCGTAGAAACAGCATAACAACACCCTGGCAACCACCCAGATCCCTAAGCAACAAATAACAACATGCTACCACCCATTCAAAACACCTTCGCAACCACAAGACACCCTGGCACCCAAATAGCAACATGCTACCAACCTCTCAAAACACCTTAACAATCACATAACTTGCTGGTAACCACATAGCAACATACTAACAACCACTCAAAACACCTTAGCAACCACATAACACCCCAGAAACCACCTAGAACTCCCAAGCAATCATACAAAACCCTGGCAACCACATAGTAACATGCTAACAACCACTCAGAACACCCAGGCAACCACCCAGAACACATATCAACCAAATAGCAACATGCAAACACATCCAGAACACCGTAGAAACAGCATAACAACACCCTGGCAACCACCCAGATCCCTAAGCAACCAAATAACAACATGCTACCACCCATTCAAAACACCTTCAGAACCACAAAACACCCTGGCACCCAAATAGCAACATGCTACCAACCTCTCAAAACACCTTAACAATGGCAATGCGTAATCAAAAAAGAGTATTGCTTCGTTCAGTTACGTATTGCTAACATAAAAAAGCTAAATCAATATTTGGTGTGGCCATCTTTGCATTTAAAACGGCACCAATACTCCTAGGTACACCTGGACACAGTTTTACTTGGTTGTTGCAGGTACGATGTTCCAAGCTTCTTGGATAATTCACTGCAGTTCTTCTATCTATATAGGCTGTCTCAATTGCCTCTGTCTCTTCATGTAATCTCAGACTGGCGTGATGATCTGTGGGGGGCTTTGTGGGGGCCATGAAATCTGTTGCAGGTCCACCTGTTCTTCTATTCTAAGCTTTTCTATTTGCAAAAAGTAAAGTTTGGGAGTATAACATTTATATTTCCTATTGACACTAAAGCTGAAGATAAAAATAACCATCTTAAGACATATGCTTTTGTGAAACAAGACTTTTGCACAATACTGTATATCCTGCCAGTATTTCTTTTTTACTGCATTTAATTAATACCTTTATTAATAATAATAATACAATTGATTTAAAAAAATACAGTTTAAAAATTAATGTTTTACAGTAATAATAATCATCATTATGAGTACTGGGAACTACAAAAAAACTCAAATACTCTTTGGATGCATAACAGTAATGCGGATATGGAGGGAAATGTGTTTAATTGGCATGATAATATCACAAACTGCAAAATTGTATATAGTTTGTGTGTTTGTGCATGTGTTTGCAGGTCTTGGGGAAATTCCACCCTGATGTGGCAAAGCAGCTGAATAATCTGGCTCTGTTGTGTCAGAATCAGGGGAAGTATGAGGAAGTGGAATATTATTACCGCAGGGCCCTCGAGATTTATGAGAACAAACTGGGTGCTGACGACCCCAACGTGGCCAAAACCAAAAACAACCTGGTAAGGGGAGAAAAACTCACCAGATTCTGTCTACACAACCAATGAAAGAACAACTATGAAGAACAGTATATTTGATATTGGTGATTTTGTTTTAGATATAAAGATTTTGAATATTGCAATAGTTTTAAGGGTTTCTTTTTATTTGCTACTTGTATAAAGATTGTGCGAGTGGGCTAGTTTCATGCTAGTTGGCGGTTTTCCTTCTCTTAATGTACATGAGTATAAGAGTGTGTTAAGAAAGGGATATTTTAAGAGTTTCTGGAGCAAAAATAATGATTGAGATTTTTTTCATACAACAGTCAAGTTTTTCTTTTATCGCTTAGCAAAAACTAGTCAGTGGAAAACATGCATTGATTTAAAAAAAAAAATCTTTATTTACATTTGGTCATTTAGCAGATGCTTTTATACAAAGAGACTTATGCTGATGCTTTTATCCAAAGCAAATTAGAAATGAGCAACATAAGCAATTTGTCGTAGAAAAGTCAACAATATCTGCAGTACCACACTGCCAAATTCCAAGAGTAACTAGAATATTATTGAGCTAGCGCGTAAGAAAGAAATACAAGGGAAGTGTATTTTTTTATAATTATGAAATAATTGCTATTATTGTGTTAGGGTATGTGCTCGTGATTGAAATAAGTTCTCAGCTGTGTCTTGAATGTTGAGATGGTTTCCACAGATTGGGTTGTTGGGAGTGCATTTTCCTACAGAGGAACAGATAAATTCAGTGATTGTGTAACGGATTTTGTGCCTCATTGTGATTTGAATACCAGGCACCGCTTTTTCACTGATGGTAAAGAGCGAGTGGGGACAGAAAGGAGTGAGTTGAAGGATGAGAGTCCTATTCCCATTGGCTGTCCAAGGCCAAAGTCAAAGCATTGAATATGTTGCTGGCAGCTACAGATTGCCATTGGAATAAAATTCAGAGGGGTGGTGAAGTGAGTGCTGCTTGATTGAATACCAGACACGCCACCATGTTGTGAACTATCAGTAGTGGCTAAATCTTGCTAGCTGGGAAGCTGGTGAACAGAGCATTGCAGTAGTCTAGTCCTGAAATGACAAGAGCTTGGACCATGAGCTGCAGAACCAGGAGCTGTTCAGCATATTCAGACAGGAAAGTTCTGATGTTGTAAAGCATGAACATGCAAGACCGGGCTGTTGACTAGATGTGGGCTGCAAAGTTAAAAGTTATTTAAACACCACTTCTAGGTTCCGTGCTGTCCTGGTTGCCATTAGTGTAGTTAAACCAAGATGAATGGTGAGGTTGTGCTCCACAGATTGGAAGACTGGGATCAGAAATAGGGATCGGTATCGGCTCGGATACTGATGTTTTCAAACAGATTGGGTATCGGTCTGATGAGCCCGATCCAAACCGATACTGTGTTTGTTAGTCATGTTCGTTACTGTCAAGCTCCAAAAATGACAAAAGAACAATTAAAACACAATTAAAGTAGTTCATATGACTTGCAATAGCTCTGTAAATCACAAAAAGCTGTTTTAGTAAGTTAATATATAAAATGCACATGCAGCTCCAGCGCATTAGTGAATGGCGCTGCTCTGTTTATACACACACATGCACGTACGCGGCTATTTTTAGCCTTAGCAGTGGTGTGCGATATTTGAGCGCTACTCACCGAACAACATGTCGGATGTAGATGCTCAATAATTCGGTTCACTTATAATATGCATTTAGAATGGCACTGGAGGGGCATTTGACCAGAATTTGAATAAGAAGCTTATTAAACTACTGTGAACTTGCCTACAAACAGACACATACAGTACTATCTGAATGTCAAAATAAAAGCGTGAGGTTTTAAACGCTAACTCTTTCCCCGCCAGCGCTTTTAAAAAAAGTTGCCAGCCACCGCCAGGGTTTTTGACGATTTTCACTAAATTTTAATGGCCGCAGAATATTTTCTTCCATGAATATATGAAGATGCTATGTATCACAATAAAGATCTAGGCCTCTGCTTTTAGGCAAAAAACCGATTTTATTTTATCTTCATTTGTTCTTTTTTATTGCGACTTGAACAGAGGTCGGTTTTGTCAAAAACAACATTTCAGACAAAAAGCTGAGAAAAAGGCATGTTTATGTCTGATATTTTGAGCTTCTCAATACTCCACTTCTTCATGTTTGAGACGATCGCAGTCTGTTTCTTTGATCAAAGAGTTATGCGACTCTTTCAAAAACATGCGCAGGGGTCTTCCTTACCGTGATAACACCTAAACACGGAAACCCGGAAAATTCCGTGTTTGGCGGGAAGCTGCTTTCATAAAAACACGGAAAATTCCGTGTTTGGCAGGGAAAGAGTTAATTGTCATAGAGAGACTCATGGAGGCAGAGATAAGAACTGTAGAGTATGAAGGAGAATCATGGAGTCATTGATTCTGAATGCAATGCACACATTCTTGCAGAGGTTCATAAAACCCCACACATCCTCGTGCCTTCTAAAACCCCCTTCTGAGATGGGAAAGGAATGTGAGACTTTGAATGGCACAATGTGTTCCTAACATTTAAAACCCAGAAAGGCTTAATTTTAAGGAAATATGTTTTATCCCCAGTATGCTTGTGTATTTTTGTTGTTAGTATCAAACTAGTTAAGATTGTTTAGTTGTGTAGTTAAACTCTGAGGCCTTATATAAAGGGCCTTAAAATGTATATCCACTTTTAAGTGTACCAAATACACGTTTCTTGGTATCAAATTAAACCTTACGACTTGTCCTAGCTGAATATAAATATAAGGTTACATTAAAAGGTATTCTGCTATGTTTTACTGTCTTTTGAGTGATTCAACCCAAAATCCTGACCCGGTCATAAATTATGCAATTGAAGAGCCTTGGCAGGACAAAGAAACCATCTCGCGCCCAAAACAAAGGAGCCTCATTGGGCCATTTCTCCCAAAGGAGGTGTGACCTCCCTGCCTTAAAAGTCAGGCTTCGGCATTGACTCTTTCTCTCTTTTGCTGCTCCCACTTCAACTCTTACTCTCTTGTCCTGTGTCCTCTGATCTCTCTCCAAGCTCTCTTGCTTTTCTTTGTGTTACTTTCATCAGACATGTCTTTTATTTTATTTGGCGCTTATCTCAGTCTTTTATTTGTCTTCGGACAAAGCTCAACACTTTACGCTTCTAGAGCAGTCCGATACCCTCCGGGTGAAAGGACTCTCTCTCAGCAACAACAACAGCTCCTCCTAAGATGCTTTGAACTCCCCACGAGCGATCCACGCTCGGGAAACACCAAGAGAAATCCTCCATCTCACGGACGCTAACGAGGACATCGATAAACACGCAGTCTTGTTCAGCGACACAAAGGTCCATTGTGCAAGTATTATTTCATCTAAATTCAAATGCGTTAAAGTGTGTAATTCCTTGATGGCTCTTAAGGTTTAACTGTTGTAACAAGTTTGAACCCTGTAATCTCTTTTATTTTCCTTACTGTTTTTACTTTGTTTATTTTATGTTTGTTCTATGTTAAATGTTTGTTTGTTAAGTGTAGTGATATATCCTAGTTCCTTGTATTAAACCCAATTATACGCTTGATTGTCTGTGTTTGTTGGTCATAAAACAAAGCCTCTTCAATGTGCGATCTAAAGCTACGAGCTGATATTATCAAAGTAAGTTAACGTGCTTTTGATGAGTAGGCTTATACTAAGAATAACCCTTCTGGAAAATTGATCAAGAGCATCGAGCAACGTGGTTCGGCGGACGAACTGGTTGGTCGCGGTACGGGTCAATTCCATTAAGGTGTTCTGAAAATTAATATAGCCTGTCTGCATATGATGTATATTCCTAATTAATTATAATTCGTTGTGTTTAATTATCTATATATATATCTGAAGCAGACTCTTGGACTATATAAGCCCTTTTTGGGGCGATTTAGAATGTATTGTTATCTAGTTCAAACCGTATGATTAATCATTGATTACGATCATTAAAATTAATTGTACATTCCCCAAACCTGAACCTAGATACCCTACAGAACTCCATAGCAGGGTTTATTGAACAGATGATTGAAACAGTGATGTAAACATTGTGAGTAAATCCAGTTGAGCAGAGTGCCAAACAGCAGGCGAGTAATATCCAGACAGGGTATAGACACAATGAACGGATAACTCACAACAGTCTTATGATACTTGCAGGCAATAATGAAGACACAGGTATGATTGACATAGTAGAATGGTGTGGTGTCTCAGAGATACTATCGATGAGAACAGACTAAGAGTGTGTGTGAAAGCGGGGTATATATGCTGTCCTTGATTAACCACTAATGATATGCAGTTGTGTGTAATCAGAACTCAAGGGAGATTGAGCGCTGTGACAGCAGTGTGGAAGAAAGAAAGAGAGCGAGAGAGAGAGACCGGTGGATCAGTGACTAAATGTGCATGATTGAGATATGTATTATATTATCTAAAAAAAAAAAATGCATTATAATATATACATATATATATATATTTTTTTTTAATGTCTTCAGCTTTT
>NC_068279.1:1936302-1938539 GCF_025860055.1 Xyrauchen texanus | reverse complement strand
CAAATAGCAACATGCTGACAACCACACAGAACACCCTAGCAACCACCCAGAATGCTCAAGCATCCAAATAGCAACACAATACCAACCTCTCAAAACACCTTAGCAACCACATAACACCCTGGCAACCAGGGTGTTATGTGAACACCACTCAGAACACCCTAGCAACCTCCCAGAACACTATATCAACCACTCAGAACACCCTAGCAATGATCCAGAGCTCCATAGCAACTAAGTAGTAACATGCCAACAACCAATAAAGACACCTTAGCAACCACTCAGAATGCCCTAGCTAACAAATAGCAGCATGCTACCAAGCTCAAAACACCTTAGCAACCTCATAACACCATAGCAACCACATAGCAACATGCAAACACTTCCAGAACACCGTAGAAACAGCATAACAACACCCTGGCAACCACCCAGATCCCTAAGCAACAAATAACAACATGCTACCACCCATTCAAAACACCTTCGAACCACAAGACACCCTGGCACCCAAATAGCAACATGCTACCAACCTCTCAAAACACCTTAACAATCACATAACTTGCTGGTAACCACATAGCAACATACTAACAACCACTCAAAACACCTTAGCAACCACATAACACCCCAGAAACCACCTAGAACTCCCAAGCAATCATACAAAACCCTGGCAACCACATAGTAACATGCTAACAACCACTCAGAACACCCAGGCAACCACCCAGAACACATATCAACCAAATAGCAACATGCAAACACATCCAGAACACCGTAGAAACAGCATAACAACACCCTGGCAACCACCCAGATCCCTAAGCAACCAAATAACAACATGCTACCACCCATTCAAAACACCTTCGCAACCACAAAACACCCTGGCACCCAAATAGCAACATGCTACCAACCTCTCAAAACACCTTAACAATCACATAACTTGCTGGTAACCACATAGCAACACACTAACAACCACTCAAAACACCTTAGCAACCACATAACACCCCAGAAACCACCTAGAACTCCCAAGCAATCATACAAAACCCTGGCAACCACATAGCAACATGCTAACAACCACACAGAACACTCTAGCATCCACCCAGAATACCCTGTCAACCACATAGTAACATGCTTACGAACCATATCACCCTGGCAACCACGCAAAACAAAAAAAAAAAATCGAACTTTTTCCCCCCATCTTTATTTCCACCCATGTGTCCCTCCGATCCTCCAGTTCTCTGCTCAGTGCATTGATTTGGTATCTGTTGAATCTTTGCAGTGTATATGTGAGTCACATGTGGTGGTTGATGGTTGGTGATGTGGTTCTTCTGTGGTCGGGCTCTGGGTGGTGACTGTGTTTGCTTTAGCTCTCGACCCGAGTGAGGACTCCGCGGGGAGCTTCATCAGCAGTCCTGACAGCCAAAGAAAAACAGACAGAATGAGACGGAACATTTAGAAGAATCTGGATTGTTCCTGACTCAGTGAACAGTCAGACATATTGTAATATCTGATAATACGGAACACAAATCAAGTCAACCAGTTGTCACTATTGCAATGGTATCTGATGTAGACAGATTTAATAGGTCAGTTTTCAATTAAATTTTTTAAAATCAGATGTAAGCCCTGGACAAAAAGATTGGCTCCAATGTTGCATCTGAAGATCGATCCTGAACATAGCTCTCAGTTCCTCTGGTAAAACTGCTGAACAGAGGGGCAACAGTGGTGGCTAACACCTCCAGCTTTAGCCACTGGGGGCAGTGTTTGAACTTCGGTAAGCACAGACCGATGATGCATTTTGCACAGTCTGATCTCATGAGCATTACATGACCGTGGCAACATTTTTGGCAAAATGAAACGGCGTGCTTCATTACATGTTTGGCTGCAGTTTCCCAGTGAAACGTCCATCGGGGGGCGCCAAAAGCGAGTGAAATGGTGTCATAATCCGACAAGGTTTTTAAGGTGAATATTAGATGTAAAGCATGTTCTGAAAAGACATCAGAATTACACAAAACAGCTTTTCGAAAAGGCTCTCCGAAGTGGATAAATATGAAAAAGCCGTCTTCGTGATGTAGTGTGGACTCGGAATGTATAATGACGTATTTGTTGTCATGTGACTCAACCCAAAACAATCAAGGGGGCGGCCCGCCTTGGGTAGCTCAGTTGTAAAGATGCTGACTATCACACCTGGAGTCGTGAGTTTGAATCCAGGGTGTGCTGAGTGACTCCAGCCAGGTCTCCTTAGCAACCAAATTGGCCCG
>NC_068279.1:1926302-1931302 GCF_025860055.1 Xyrauchen texanus | reverse complement strand
ACGATATTAGCAGGCACACGACACTAGCACGCACACAACACTAGCACGCACACGATATTAGCACGCACACGACACTAGCACGCACACGATATTAGCACGCACACAACACTAGCACGCACACGATATTAGCAGGCACACGACACTAGCACGCACACGACACTAGCACGCACACAACACTAGCACGCACACGATATTAGCACGCACACGACACTAGCACGCACACGACATTAGCACGCACACAACACTAGCACGCACACAACACTAGCACGCACATGATACTAGCAGGCACACGACACTAGCACGCACACAACACTAGCACGCACACGACATTAGCACGCACACCACACTAGCACGCACACAACACTAGCACGCACGCACACAACACTAGCACGCACACGACACTAGCACGCACACCACACTAGCACGCACACAACACTAGCACGCACACGACATTAGCACGCACACCACACTAGCACGCACACAACACTAGCACGCACGCACACAACACTAGCACGCACATGATACTAGCAGGCACACGACACTAGCACGCACACAACACTAGCACGCACACAACACTAGCACGCACACGACACTAGCACGCACACAACACTAGCACGCACACGACATTAGCACGCACACACACACTAGCACGCACACAACACTAGCACGCACGCACACAACACTAGCACGCACACGACACTAGCACGCACACGACATTAGCACGCACACCACACTAGCACGCACACAACACTAGCACGCACGCACACAACACTAGCACGCACACGACACTAGCACGCACACGACACTAGCACGCACACAACATTAGCATGCACACAACACTAGCATGCACACAACACTAGCACGCACACAACATTATCACGCACACAACATTAGCACGCACACAACATTAGCACGCACACAACATTAGCACGCACACAACACTAGCACGCACACAACATTAGCATGCACACAACACTAGCACGCACACGACATTAGCATGCACACAACACTAGCACGCACACAACATTAGCATGCATCGGATAAGCCGGTTTGTGTTACGGGATAATGGGAAAGGTCTGTGCATGCTGGATGGTTTATTCCAAAGCCGTTTTTGACTTTTCCTCGATAAAGGAAACCCAGTAAGTTGTCGACTTATTAAACCTAATTGGTGTAAGATTGTGCACGTAATTGTCTGTACTGACGAGCGAGAGATCGAGTTTCCACAGCTGCAGGTTATTTTACTGTATTTATCACGTTATTAACTGTTTCAGGATCAGATAACACAATGAAAACTTCCTGACTTTAGTGACTGTGGGAGACCAGGATCAGACAGTCAGAACCAGAACCACACAGACTTTATGAGAACATCTGGAGAATCATTCAGTGTGTGTGTGGTGAGGTCAAATGTCAGGGTTCATATTTACTGCTGTCTGACTTCTCACCCTCTGATGTGTGTGTGTGTGTGTGTGTGAGTGTGTGTGTGTGTGTGTGTGTGTGTGTGTGTGTGTGTGTATGTGTGTGAGAATGTGTGAAGTGTGTGTATGTGTGTGTGTCTGTGTGTGTTTAGTGGCAGCGAACACACTTCGCTGTACCCTGAGTTAAAGAGACAGAACCCCCAAAAATGAGAATTCTGTCATCATTTACATCTGACATTCTTTTATGGGTTCAGAATGACATGAGGGTGAACTAAGGCCAATTTATACCGATGCCGTAGTCAGACGATATATTTGGTGTGCGAGTGACACAATATTTGTTGTATTGTACAAATATTGAACGCTCCGATCTGTGTGATGTTTGACTGTGTTGTAAACAATCATATTTATATAAGTTATATTGCCTATATTCATTGTAAAGTCAGCTCTCAGCTTTAAAGCAATATTCCGGGTTCAGTACGAGTTCAGCTCAGTAGACAGCATTTGTGGAATAATGTTGATTTCCACAAAAATGCATTTTGACTCGTCCCTAAAAGCAAAAACCTCTGTTCCAATGAGACACTTACAATGGAAGTCAACGGGGTCAATCCGTAAACTTTATATCGCAATATAACATGCAGTGCTACCCTAGTCTACGGCGTAAGTGTGATGCAGATGTATAAACCGGACTTTAACCAAAGACATTTCTGGGTGAACTGTCCCTTTAAGACTGAATCGCTCTTACCACATCATACATCACTCCGGTCTCTCTCTCTCCTCATTTCTCCAAAATCTGGCTGAGTAGAAGGAAAAGTTTGAGTCACTGTGCGTACGTATGTGTGTGTGTGTGTGTGTGTGGTTTCTATGGCTTCAAAGATGACGTCATCCTCTCTGCGCCGTGGCAACAGTGTTTTTTAAGTCTGCTGAGGAGCACCTGGTCCAGCTTGCATGTGTACCTGACCGAGCGAACACACTTCAGACATGTTACATGCTCGGAAACCCCCTGATGTCGATGAAAACCCAGACGAAATCTCAAGTGTTTCTCATAGAAAGCAATGAAATGACATGGAGATCAGTTTGCAGTTTTTTACAGGTGGTTGTTTGGGGCGTTACGGCAGGGTGTGGTGCTCACACTGCTGGGTAGGGGAATACCAGTCTGTGCCGCTGGGCTCCGGGCCCCTGACGGACTGCCAGACGGCTGTGGTGCACCAGTCAGGCTGCAGACTCAGTCATCAACCGACCGCTTGCCCGCCCTCACAGTTTATTTTAGGTCTGACAGCTCTAATCAACTCCAGCTGTTGTTGCGGAGACAAAAAATCTCTTCTAAATATATATATATATACAGCTCTAACACACACACACACTTCTATATTCTTTCTCTTCTGCAATCTTTTTTATTTTTTATCTCTGGGTTCATTAGTGGTGTTTACCAAGTCCAGCATCGGTACTATTGCTCATAGAGATTTAAACAAACTTCCAACATTAAGTATTAAACGTTCAGTGTGCAAGTCCTCCTGCAGCGTTTGTGCTCCAGACATGAATGATCCCTCAAATCTTGTGTGTTGTTGAGTAGAGGTGTGCTGTTATTTTACTAATACATCACACTTACAATTTCTGCATAGGACAGAAAAAAAAAAACTGGGAAAAAACCCCATAGACTTACATTGAAAGAGGGACTCCGGTCATATCTAGAGACCACCCACAACAACGCTATAGCAGCCACTCAGAACACTAGCAGCTGCAAAAGCAACGTACTAAAAACATTCAGGACACCTTAGCAACTGCATAGCAAAGCACTACAACACTCAGAACACCTTAGCAACTGTATAGAAACACACAGGAAACATTCAGAACACACTAGCAACCACTTGGCAACACAGTGGCAATATTCAGAACACCCCAGCAACTGCATAGCAACACAGTAAAAACACCTTAGCAACCACTTAACACACAAACACTCAGAATACTGTAGCAATTACATAGTGACACAGAAAACATTCAGAACATGCTAGCAACCACATAGAAACACACAAAAAACATTCATAGCAACACATTTCAAACACTCAGAACACCCTTGCAAATCCTTAACACCCTAGCAACTGCTTAGCAACACACACATACACACACGCAAAAAAAAACACCAAGCATTGAATTAGCTACACACAAACACTCACAACACCATAGCAACTTCATCCAGTAGCAACACAATACAAAATAAAAAAACACCCTAGCAACCACTTAGTAACACAATAAAAATACTCAGAACACCCTTGCAAATGCTTAACACACTAAAAACACCCGAGCAACCGCTTAACAACACACAAACACTCTGTACCAACTGCATACACTAAACACCAAGAACACCCAAACAACCACATAGCAACACACCAAACACTCAAAACTCCCTCATAATCGCTTAGCAAAACACTAAAACATTCATAACACTAGTAACCGCACAGCAACACACTAAAATACTCAGAACACCTTAACACACTATGAAACACCATAGCAACCATTTATCAACATACAAACACTCACAACACCATAGCAACTGCATATACTACACTCCCAAAAAACACTAGAAGCCACATAGCAACGCACCAAACACTCAAAACTCCCTCGTAAATGCTAAGCAACACACTAAGACATTCAGAACACTCTTGTAACCACACAGAAACACACTAAACACCCTTGCAACTGTTTAACAAACAAAAAACACCCTAGCAACTGCATAGCAACACACACACAAAACTTGAAAACTCCTCTGCAATGACTTAGCTAAATATAAACACTCAGAACACTATAGCAACTGCCTACAAATAAAATAAAACACAATAAAAAATTAGAACAACCTAGCAACCACTTAGCAACACACTAAAACACTCAGAACACCCTTGCAAATGCTTAACATACTAAAAACACCCTAGAAACCCCTTAACAACACACAAACACTCAAAACTCCCTTGCAATCGCTAAGCAACACAACAAAAACAATTTGAACTCCCTAGCAACCTCTTAGCAACACTAAAAACACTCAAAACACCCTTGTGAATGCTTAACACACTAAAAAACACCATAGCAACCACTTAACAACACACACGTAGCAACTGCATACACTAAACACCTAGAACACACAAGAAGCCACATAGCAACACATTAAACACACAAAACTCCCTCATAATCGCTTAACAACCCACTTAAACATTCAGAACACTCTAGTAACCACACAGCAACACACTAAACACTCAGAACACCTTTGCAACTGTTTAACAAACAAAAAACACCCTAGCAACTGCTTAGCAACACACACACAAAACTTGAAAACTCCTCCGCAATGACTGATACAAACACTGAGAACACTATAGCAACTGCCTACAAATAAAATAAGACACAATAAAAAATTTAAACAACCTAGCAACCCCTTAGCAACACACTAAACACTCAGAACACCCTTGCAACTGCTTAACACTAAGAACACCTTAGAAACAGCTTGGCAACACACTAAATGCATTCAGAACTCCATAGCAACTGCATAGCAACACACCAAAAACACCCAGATCACCTTGGCAACCGCCTAGCAGTCTGCTA
>NC_068279.1:1883802-1918802 GCF_025860055.1 Xyrauchen texanus | reverse complement strand
GCTTGGGTTAGTTCTACTTCCAGTTAAAGCTTTAAAAGCTTTGTTTGAGAGCATTTTTGCTGCTTTTGTCTTTTTCTTTTTTTTTAAGCCTGTGTCGGCTGAACTTCTGTGTAGGAAGTAGTGTTACTAAAGTGTAGTTAGTGTTGAGTTTAGTAATGACTTCTTTAGAAGACTTCCTAAAGGAACTTTCAGAAGAGTTACTTGAGGTTTTTACAAAGGATCAACTTTTGCAGTTGTCCTCTCATTATGATATTCCCATCACAAGTAGTGAGACGCGACTGAAGGATAGTGTGAAGGAAATCATTAGAAGTGTTTTGGTTGACAATGGTGTCTTAAAAGTTAAGCAGGTTTCCCCACAATCCGTGACTGCTCCTTTGTCTGAAGCTGCAATTGAGCTTAGGCTCAGAGAGCTAGCTTTCCAGGAGAAACAGCTAGAGGTTAATGCGAAACTAAAAGAGAAACAAATGCATCTTGAACACGAACGGTCTCTTAAAGAGTTGGAATTAAAAGCTGCTACTTTAACTCCAAGAGGCGATGTTTCTCCATTTGATGTTGGTAGACACATTAAGTTAGTTCCTCCTTTTTCAGAGAAGGATGTTGACCGATATGTTTCTCATTTTGAACGGGTGGCAACCACATCAAAGTGGCCTAGGACTGTGTGGACTTTGCTTTTACAAAGTATCTTGGTGGGTAAAGCTCAGGAAGCTTATTCCGCTCTAAGCCTTGAGAAGAGTGCTAATTATGATGAGGTTAAAGCAGCTATATTGAAAGCATATCAGCTGGTTCCTGAAGCTTACCGCCAGCGTTTTCGAAGTGGTACCAAATTTGCTCACGACACTTATGTTGAGTTTGCAAAACAGAAAGAGAATCTGTTTGATCGGTGGTGTATGTCTCAGAAGGTGGAAAGTAAGGAACATCTTAGACGACTAATTTTGCTTGAGGAATTTAAAAACTGTCTGCCTGATGTAGTGTCTGTTTATTTGAATGAGCAGAAGGCAGTGACCTTAGAACAAGCTGCAATCTTGGCAGATGAGTTTGTCTTAACCCATAAGGTACATTTTGGTGACAAACAAGCTGAGTTTCTGGAGCAGAGTAAGCACGATAGGTTTCGGTTTGTAAAGTCTGTGCCCTTTGCCTCATCACCTGCCAATAAAATGACTAATGATGGTTTGATTTCAGAAAGGGCTTGTTTTTATTGTAAGACACCAGGCCATCTTATCGCAGATTGTCCTGTTCTAAGTAAGAAACAGAAATCCGCAAAGACTGTAGCATTTGTACATTTACATTTATGCATTTGGCAGATGCTTTTATCCAAAGCGACTTACAGTGCACTTATTACAGGGACAATCCCCCCGGAGCAACCTGGAGTTAAGTGCCTTACTCAAGGGCACAATGTTGGTAGCCGTGGGGTTCAAACCAACGACCTTCTGATTAACAGCCCTGTGCTTTAGCCACTACACCACCACCACTCCGGATTTAATTTGTAAGGCCTGTGCCAAGCCTTCCTCTGGCATCTTCAGTTGCTGATGCTTCATGCAAGGAAGCTGAGTTAGCTGGCTCATCATCGTTTTTGATGGACGGTTTTGTGTATCTGTCTTCTGACCCTGAACATAGTCAAGCTATCAAGATCTGGAGAGATACAGGAGCTTTTCAATCTGTGATTTTACGTGATGTCTTGCCCTTCAATGAAAAGTCAGCTCAAGGTTCAGAGGTAATTGTTAAAGGTTTTGGTGGAGGATTTCTGTCTATGCCTTTACATAGCATTAATCTCCAATCAGATTTAATCTCTGGGGATGTTGTTGTTGCACTTTGTTCCCAGATTCCCATAAATGGTGTATCCTTTATTCTAGGGAATGATTTAGCTGGTGGGAAAGTGCTAGCTGTCCCTGAAGTAAGCTCTACTGTCCTTAAGTCAGATGGTCCTGATGAGCTTGAATTGGCATTTCCAGAAACTGTTCCTGTTTGTGCAACTACTCGTGCCATGTCAGCTAAGAGGCAAGCTGAAGACAAATCTTCCAGCTGTCAATCGGTGATGCCACTTTATGATACTTTCATGGCCCAAGGTGACATGAACTTGTTAGGGAGTGGAAAGATGTTTCCATCTCGTGAACAGTTAATACTTGAGCAAAAACAAGATCCCACCTTGTCACCCATGTTTGAAGATTTAGTGTCTGAAGAAGTACTATCAAATGCTGCTTCTGGCTATTTTGTTGGTGATGGTGTTTTGATGAGAAAGTGGACAGATCCAAAAATACCATGTGACGATAACTGGAGTAGTGTGTTTCAAGTGGTGGTTCCAGAAGTTTATCGATCAGACATATTGTATCTCGCCCATGATCATTGTCTGTCTGGCCACTTGGGGGTCAGGAAAACTTTGGATCGTGTGTTAAGGCATTTTTTCTGGCCTGGGGTGAGGTCCGATGTGGCTCAGTATTGTAGATCATGTCATGTTTGTCAGGTTGTAGGCAAACCTAACCAGTCTGTTCCTGCAGCTCCATTACATCCTATTCCTGCCATTGGAGAGCCATTTGAACATGTGTTGATTGATTGTGTTGGACCTCTTCCCCGTACCAAGTCAGGTAATCAGTATCTTCTCACAGTTATGTGTGCCGCCACAAGGTTTCCTGAAGCTGTTCCTTTGCGCAAGGTTACAGCATCTGCCATTTCCAAAGCCCTTATTAAGTTTTTCACAGTGTTTGGACTACCAAGAGTTGTTCAGTCTGATCAAGGGTCTAATTTTATGTCTCGCCTTTTCTCCCAGGTGTTAAAGCAGTTGTCTATTCAGCATAACATTTCATCTGCGTATCATCCAGAGTCCCAAGGTGCACTTGAGAGATTCCATCAAACTCTCAAGACTATGCTGAAGACCTACTGCAAAGAGTTTGAGAGAGACTGGGATGATGGCGTTCCATTACTCCTCTTCGCAGTTAGAGAGGTGGTTCAGGAGTCCCTTGGTTTCAGTCCAGCTGAACTTGTGTTTGGCCACACTTTGAGGGGGCCCTTGAAATTGGTAAAGGATAAATGGTTAGATGTTGAGCATTCTACTCCTACTAACCTCTTGGACTATGTGTCTAACTTTCGTTGTAGGCTTAGTAGAGCCTGTGAACTGGCCAAAGAAAATTTGAAAGCAGCTCAGGAGAAGATGAAGACTTGGTATGATCGAAAGGCTAAACATCGTGTGTTTTGTTCAGGAGACCAAGTGCTGGTGCTCTTACCAATACTGGGTTCTGCGTTGCAGGCTCAATATAGTGGTCCGTATGTTGTTGATCGGAAAGTTGGTGAGTGTAACTACTTGGTTAAGACTCCAGATCGTAAAAGGAAAACCCGAATGTGCCATGTGAATTTACTTAAGCCTTACTTTGACCGTAACCAAACTGCGTCTACAGAGGTCAAGGCCTTGGCTGCCCTGAATGCTCCATCTACTGAGACAGGAGAAGGAAGTGTTGCTGTCTCTGAGTTTGCTCAGAGTAGATTGCCAAATTCTAAAATTCTTGCTGATTTAGACATTCATTTGTCGTATCTAAATCTTTCTGAGCGCTCTGATGTTATTCAGTTAATTGGTCAAAATTTGGCCTTGTTTTCTGATGTTCCATCTTGTACCAATGTGCTAGAGCATGACATTGATGTAGGCCAAGCTAACCCCATTAAGCAGCACCCATACAGGGTGAATCCTGTTAAACGCCAGCTTTTGCGCAAAGAGGTAGAGTATATGTTAGAACATAACATAGCTGAACCGACGTTTAGTGCTTGGAGTTCACCATGTTTACTAGTTGAGAAGCATGATGGTTCGTTTCGGTTTTGTACCGATTTTCGTAAGGTAAATGCTATCACTAAGCCTGACTCCTATCCTCTTCCATGGCCAGATGATTGTATTGACCAAGTTGGTTCTGCATCTTTTGTTTCAAAGTTAGATCTTTTAAAAGGCTACTGGCAGGTTCCACTTAGCCAGCGAGCCCGTGAGATCTCTGCTTTTGTGACGCCGGATAACTTCTGCCATTATAACGTTATGGCATTTGGAATGCGAAATGCACCTGCCACTTTCCAGCGTCTGGTGAATAAGGTGTTGGAAGGAGTTGCAGGATGTGAGGCAGTGGGGATTTCTTTAAGACTGCAAGGGAAGCTCAGCTTCCCCTATAATGTCAACAAAAATAATGGTCAAATATGTACTATTGTGTAAACAATTTATTGACTAAAAATGCGTTAGAACACGTTCATCTCGAAGACGAGTTCGTTCAGAATCAGCTACATTACATATAGCAGGTCGGCTGACTCGATTTACTTCTCATACATTCCCGTAGCGTCAGTGCATTTCCCTGTTGAAGCCGAGCGTCCATTGACTTCAATGGGGCTGCTCTGAACAGTTTTTTTCAGTGCTCCGAAAATAGACGGTCATTGGATAAATGCTCAATTATGTCCCGCCCACGGACGCTCAGCGTCTCTGGGGGTGAATGAGGAGTGGGCTGGCCCGGACTCCGGGCTTCCGCGTGATGATTGGAGGATCTGTCGAAAGACTGCGTCTCCTTTTGATTGACAGCGAATCTGTACTATAAGAAGTCACTGAAGCTATTTCGCGCTCAGTCCCATCGCGGATTTCTCAAGTGTAGTCGAAAGACAAACTGCTGCAACCTATTTCTTTATATTTGTTTGGCGAAATTGCATAATACATTTCACACAATTATACACCACATTCCTTGTTTCAGTTTTACACAAGTTTAATATATTTTGTTTTAGAGCGTTCGTTCGTTCATTCATTCATTCATACAGTAGGCTAGGCTAGCGTAGTATGGGTGAAACTGCGCACGATGGCAGACAGTGCTAATATTGTCGACCTGATTTTGGCGAAGCCATTTGAAAGTCTTCCTTACGAGGAAAAAATTAGAATTAAACAGCAGGGCAGATCAACACCTAAGATTGATTTAGTGCAAAAAATAGGGTAAATACGTTTATAATGTAGGCCGAAAATGAGCTTCCCCTCTTTGAAAGACCAGCAGCCCCCACTGATGTGAGGCTTACCTGGATGATTTGGTTATTTATAGTTCTACCTGGTCTCAACATTTGGCCCAGCTTGGGGATGTGTTCAAACGGTTAAAGGCTGCAAATTTGACCCTGAACCTCTCCAAGTGTGAGTTTGGGCAGGCCACAGTAACTTATTTGGGCAAAGTTGTTGGCCATGGTCATGTGTCTCCAATAGGAGCAAAAGTGGAGGCCATTGTGAACTTTGCTGTACCATCATCTCGGCGGGAACTAAAACGTTTCTTGGGTATGGCAGGATATTATAGGAGTTTTTGCAAAAATGTTGCCACTGTTGCTACACCTTTAACTAACCTGCTTAGTCCCAAGGTTCTTTTTGTTTGAACTGAGTTATGTCAGGTGGCTTTTGACAATCTGAAGGAATTGTTGAGCAGTTTTCCTATTCTTGCTGCCCCTGATTTTAACAGACCTTTTAAGCTAGCTGTGGATGCTAGTGATTTTGGTGTGGGTGCGGTTCTTCAAGATGATTCAGTGGGAGTTGAGCATCCTGTGTGCTATTTTTCAAAGAAATTTGATATCCATCAGAAGCACTATTCTACAATTGAAAAGGAAGCTTTGGCCCTTATTCTTGCTCTGAAACATTTTGATGTGTATGTTCCATCCAGTGTTTCACTTACTGTGTACACTGATCATAATCCCCTAGTGTTCCTCCACAGCATGAGAAACACTATGGAGCCTGTTTTTGCAGCGATATGACCTTACAGTCTGCCACATTCGTGGGAAGGATAATGTTTTGGCAGATGCTTTGTCAAGGTCGTAAGTCCTTGT
The DNA here is from genome assembly GCF_025860055.1 of Xyrauchen texanus. Lineage (NCBI taxonomy): Eukaryota > Metazoa > Chordata > Actinopteri > Cypriniformes > Catostomidae > Xyrauchen > Xyrauchen texanus. The sequence goes on along the minus strand of NC_068279.1, from coordinate 1,913,003 downwards.
GTTTGCTTATTTCATGTACTTGTTGACTTTGCCATAGGTTATTCTATGGCAATGTTTTAACGGTGGGAGTGTTATGTGTCTGAGTGTTCTAATTTGTATGTCATTGCAGTTTCCCTGGTAGATCACCTGCAATCAACCGGTTAATTGGTGTCACCTGATGGGAGCTACTTTAAATCCAGGATGCATGCTCTTGCCCTCTCTCTCGTCTTGCAGCCGGCAGTGCAGTAGCAGGGTTTTTTTGCTTCTACAGTCCCCATTTTCCTTTTAAATTATATAAACATTATTTTTGATTGGTAGGTGTGTGTGTGTGTGTGTGTGTGTGTGTGTGTGTGTGTGTGTGTGTGTGTGTGTGTGTGTGTGTGTGTGTGTGTGTGTGTGTGTGTATTTATCACTTTGTGGGGACCAAATGTCCCCATAAGGATAGTAAAACCCGAAATTTTTGACCTTGTGGGGACATTTTGTCGGTCCCCATGAGGAAAACCGCTTATAAATCATACTAAATTATGTTTTTTGAAAATGTAAAAATGCAGAATGTTTTCTGTGAGGGTTAGGTTTAGGGGTAGGGTTAGGTTTAGTGGATAGAATATAAAATTTGTACAGTATAAAAATCATTATGTCTATGGAAAGTCCCCATAAAACATGGAAACACAACGTGTGTGTGGCAATTGTCATACAGTAATACTTGCCACTCTTACAAAAATGTAATAAAGTAAACATTTGTCTGGCAAAATACAGACCAATATTGTTTTTTAATGACCGATATGATAGTGATTAGTTTTGTGTTTAAGTGTCTGATTAACAATATGCATGACTGATGTTTTTATTGATTTATTTCTGCTTTTAACAATGTAATAATTTATCACTCACCTTTAAAGGTGTCTACAAAGAAGCCCTTCACTAAATTAATATTTAACATTTAAAGTCTTTTGTGTCTTTATTAATATATGGGCTTTTTTTTATATGCGCTGATTAATGTTAATGAACATCTTCTCTCTTCAGACGAAAGAGTTCATTAATGCGGAGCTGTTAGCGCAGTTGTACTCGTGCGGTGATCAGAACACACTGATGGAGGAGTCCGCTGAACAGGCGCAGCGGCGCGATGAGATGTTGCGCATGTACTTCGCCCTTAAAGAAGCGCTCAACATCATCGGTGACATCAGCACCACCACCATCACCACGGCGCTGCCGCCACCTGTAGACGACTCCTGGCTGCAGGTGCAACGTACGGGCTCAGGGGGACGGTACGTTCAGACACAAAGCTTTACAAAATACTTTAAAAACTCGTGTATCTGCATGAATTTACTTTAGCTAATGCTGAACTTGTGAATATTAATTATGTTGTGTGAGTGGACAGTTCATTAATGTTCACCAGCAATGTCAACAGAACCTACTTAATATTAATGAGCTAAGCCTTGTTCTTAGTAGTCAGGAGCCAGGACCTACTTAATATTAATGACATCAGCCTTGTACCTACATTTACATTTATGCATTTGGCAGACGCTTTAATCCAAAGTGACTTACAGTGCACTTATTACAGGGACAATCCCCCCGGAGCAACCTGGAGTTAAGTGTCTTACTCAAGGACACAATGGTGGTGGCCGTGGGGTTAGAACCTGGGACCTTCTGATTAACAGCCCTGTGCTTTAGCCACTACGCCACCACCACTCCAAAAGTACTTAATAGTCAGGAGCCAGGACCTACTTAATATTAATGACATCAGCCTTGTACTTAATAGTCAGACGCCAGGACCAACTTAATATTAATGACCTCAGCCTTGTAATTAATAGTCAGGAGACAGGACGTACTTAATAGTCAGACGCCAGGACCAACTTAATATTAATGACCTCAGCCTTGTACTTAATAGTCAGGAGACAGGACGTACTTAATATTAATGACCTCAGCCTTGTAATTAATAGTCAGGAGACAGGACGTACTTAATAGTCAAATGCCAGGACCTACTTAATATTAATGACCTCAGCCTTGTAATTAATAGTCAGGAGACAGGACGTACTTAATAGTCAGACGCCAGGACCAACTTAATATTAATGACCTCAGCCTTGTAATTAATAGTCAGGAGACAGGACGTACTTAATAGTCAAATGCCAGGACCAACTTAATATTAATGACCTCAGCCTTGTAATTAATAGTCAGGAGACAGGACGTACTTAATATTAATGACCTCAGCCTTGTAATTAATAGTCAGGAGACAGGACGTACTTAATAGTCAGATGCCAGGACCTACTTAATATTAATGACCTCAGCCTTGTAATTAATAGTCAGGAGACAGGACGTACTTAATAGTCAGATGCCAGGACCTACTTAATATTAATGACCTCAGCCTTGTAATTAATAGTCAGGAGACAGGACGTACTTAATAGTCAGGAGCCAGGACCAACTTAATATTAATGACCTCAGCCTTGTACTTAATAGACAGACGCCAGGACAAACTTAATATTAATGACCTCAGCCTTGTACATAATATTCAGGAGCCATGACCTACTTAACCTCTCATGTCATCACTACCAGACACCAACCCATTTAGTTTGATTGTTACAAACATGCACTGATGATTAAGTGGTTGTAAATACGTTGACTTAAATATCTCAGTATTTTCCCGGTAAGGTCTCCCGCCACCAGTCCGACCCCTCAGAGACGAGCTCCTCCTCCAGGACGCCCAGGATCTCGCAGCTCCGCCCCGGGCCCCCCTGCTGCAGGTGGACCGCCAGTTCCCTCTCGCCCGGGGGCCTCTCCGGACCCCTCCAGCGGACCCCCACCTCAGGTCCCATCCCGGCCTAACCGCGGTCCCCCCAGCGTGCCCAGGTGAGACTCACACTACGTAACGTTGCAGAATATTATACGTATATAATAACGGAATATTATAACGTTGCACATGGTAATACATTGCTACGATTTGAAGTAGAGAACTTTTAAGCTGTAGTAATTCCTGCGCAACTAGCGGCACCAAAGTTGCAGTCTATTACTTTGAGGGTTTGACATGTCAGTTTGGGGCGGGGCTACTTGCTTGCCTGACCAATGGAAGATGGGGTTCAGCGGAATGTTTAGGAAACATGTTTGGAAACAAACATTTTTGCAGTTCCGATTGGTGGTGCAGAAATTACACGCTTTCCCTGTATGTTGTACATTGGAGAAAATGTAAAAAATGAATAATAATTAGTTAAAACTGCTCAGAATATGTTCAGAAAGAGTGACGATTAACCTTCCAGTCCTTCAGTCTAATAAGAACGTCCGTTTGCTCTCAGCCGCGGAATGTGAGATGCTAACCAGTGTTGTGGGTGAGTTAACCGGTCACCATAGCAACGATTAAACCATAAGAACAGGGCCGGCCCAGGATCTGTTGGCGCCCTAGGCGAGATATTTTTAGAGGAGAGAGAAAGTGTGCACTCGCATGTATGGTTGCCAGATTGCATCAATTAAGTGTGCCATCCTGCCTTGTGCATTTGATAATTTGGCTCTTTTATCACTAATTTTGTCCCCATATGATGAGGATCCGATTATAATGTAATTGTGAAGTGCTAGTGGTCAATATATGGGTAGAGTCGTCACAAGAGGGCGCACTTCCAACAAAAATAAACAAAACTCTGGTGCGGTGCCTCTCTGTCATTTTGCGCCCTAGGAAACCGCCTATGTCGCCTGTGCCACGGGCCGGCCCTGGATAAGCAGATGCCGTTTTACCACCCCTGAAATTCAACTCATTTCTTAATCAAATGTAGATGTGAAGGTGAATCTCATGACAAAACATCAAGGAAAAAAATAAGACATTATATTATGCATAATAAAAACGAAGCCTGTTTTAGGATCAAAAAGTGGATTTGATATTAAAGGAATATTCTGGGTTCAATACAGCATGTGTGGCATAATGTTGAATACCACAAAAGTACATTTAATGAGACACTTACAATCAGGGCTGGACTGGGACGAGAAATTTGCCCGGGACGCTGTTCTTTTCTGCATATCGCGGCGGCTCATTTTAGCTTATCGCGACCCACCGGCCTGCTCGGTTCTACCGATGGCCAGTCCGCCCCTGATCGGACCCAGGGGATGCCCGGTATGCCAGATTACCAGTCCAGCCGTGCTTACAATGGAAGTCAATGGGGTTTAATCTGTAAACATTAAAATACTCACTGTTTCAACAGTATAGACACAAGACATAAACAATATGTGTGTTAACATGATTTTACTGTCGTTAAATCACGCACTGACCACATCTGTGTGAAGTTAGAGCCAATTTTACAACCTCGTTGCCATGACGATGTAACGCTGTAAATCACAGTCGTTTTATTTAATTTGTGTTTAAACAGCTTTACAGCTGAGTGTAACAGAATTAATGTAAGTACTTTATTGTAAATTATAAGCCTCTAAAAATCGGCCCCATTGACTTGCATTGGAAGTGTCTCACATTTTTGCTCACTGTATTTGAAAGAAAAGGAGGGGCGAGTCGAAATGACATTTTGTGGTGATCAATATTATGCCACAAATGCCGTCGATTGAGCTGCACTCATATTGAACCCGGAATATTCCTTTAATGTGTTTAATAGACGGATGTGGAGAAACGTATTTAAATTGTAATCTCATTATGTTGTATTTGGACTTTATTCCATTGTCGAAACGTGAGTGAAAGTAGGAGGAGTATTTGTCTGATCATGTGATCAGCATTTCTAATGAGCTAATTTCGTGAGATTCACCTGTCTTCTTACTTCTGTTATCGTTCAAACACATGCCAATCATTTGATGCACGATGTGTTCTCAACATCTCATCTATAAATGTGTCACTGAATGCACGTTTAGATCACAGAAACCATCAGCACATGTAACGCTGCAACAAAAACACAGATTGGAAGAGGCTTTGAGACAGAAAACACTCCTGCTCTTTTGTATTCTTTCTACATATCATTCTTTCTACATATCATTATTTCTCCTCCACGTGAGTTTTACACCTCCTACTCTCTAACGTCACTCCGTCTTGACCGCTCCTGCTGATATTGATTATTTTTCACAGAATTACAATCAGTGATTACAATCTCTTCCGGTACGTCTGTTGTTCTTACGCCATTACCCATCATCCTCTCTGCACGCTGACTGTCCCCGAGACCCTCAAACAGACACACACGACACACGCGAGTCATTTATATGCCTTCATTTAGCAGACACTTTCATCTAAAGCAACTTACAAACTTCAAAAGAAATGTTACAGTGTTTTGAGATCCAAATTCCAAATTCACCACGGCAACCGGAATGTACTTTGTTTACTAAATGGAAATGGGCGTTTATTCAACCTTGAGGTTATTGCCATTTCAAATATATGATAAACCATTGAAATATTTACGGTGTAAAAATGATTTCTGTGAATTGTTCACAAACGACGACTGTCCCAGCGTCGTGGCGTCATTTCCACCCCACCAAACCATATTGCCCCTAACAAAGCTATTTCATCTGTTAGTGCACTTATTAACCAAGTGGGCAAACGTGTGGGTGAAGAGCATGCTTGAGATGAAATATGAGACACAAGAAAAATCAAGGGAAATACAAGTGATGTGAAAAAGTATTTGCCCCCGTCCCCGTTTTTTGGTATTTTTCATACTAAATTGTTTGTTATGAGTAAACACAAAATACAGTTATCACATATATATATATATATATATATATATGTTTTTTTTTTATCTATTCAAAAAGGTTATCCAACACCTATATCACCCATGTGAAAAACTAACTGCCCCTTAAACTTAATAGCTGATTATGCCACCTTTAACAGCATCGACTGCAACCAAACGCTTCTGATAACTGGAGATCAGTGTTTCACAACGCTGTGGAGGAATGTTGCCCACTCTTCTTTGCAGAACTGCTTTAGTTTAGGCACACTGGAGGGTTTTCGAGCATGAACTGCCCGTTTAAGGTCCTGCCACAGCATCTCAATCAGGACTTTGACTAGGACACTCCAAAACCTTCATGTAGCTTCTTTTGAGCCATTCAGAGTTGGACGCACTCCTGTACTTTGGATCAGTGTCTTGCTACATAATCCAGATGCGCTTGAGCTTCAACTCACGGACTGATGACGGGACGTTCTCCTTTAGGATAATTCATGTTTCTCTCAATTATTGCAAGTCGCCCTGAAGCAGCAAAGCATCCCGACACCATCACACGACCACCAACAGGCTTGACCGTAGGCATGATTGTGTTTGATTGACGGCAGATGTAACGGGACCCCTGTCTTCCAAACAGTCCCACTTCCGACTCATCAGTCCACAGAACATTCTCCCAAAAGCTTTGAGGATCATCAAGGTGTGTTTTGACACAATTCAGACGAGCCTTAATGTCTTCTGGGCTAGCAGTGGGTTCCGCCTTGCCACTCTTCCATGGATGGCATCATTGCCCCGTGTCTTTCTGACAGTGGAGTCATGAACGGTGACCTTTACTGATGCAAGAGACGCCGGCAGTTCCTTGGATGTCGTCCTTGGCTATTTATCCAAAAAGGACAGAGTTGTCGCTGTGCTCTTGGAGGGCTTTTGGAAGGACGGCCACTTCTGGGAAGGTTCACTACTGTGTCAAGTGTTCTCCATTTGGAGATAATGGCTCTCACTGGGGTTCTTTAGAGTCCAAGAGCCTTTGAAATCGCTTGTAACCCTTCCCAGACTGATGTATTGACGTTGGCATCGTGTGCTACTGGGTGAGACCGTTTAATCAACTTCATGCAGCTGTAAAAGTTGTATTTAGGTGTTGATTTGAATGAACAGGGCTGTCAGTAATCAGGTCTGGGTGTGTCCATTCCAGCTGAACCCCATTATGAGTGCAGTTTCATAGATTTGGGGATTTAGTAACTAAGGGGGCAAATACTTTTTCACACAGGCCCAGTTGGTAATGGATAACAGTTTTTGCTTCAATAAATAACACTATAATTAAAAAACTTACTCAGATTACTTTTGTTTTATGTCAGATTTTGTTCTAATTTTTTTATCGATTTTTTTTTTTTTTTACGAGACATACACAAAAACAGAAGAAATCAGGATGGGGGCAAATACTATTTCACAGCACCGTATTGCTTGTGAGCTGAATATTTGTATTGGATTTTTATATGTATCTAAGATACATAATAATAATTATTCCTTGCATTTATATAGTGCTTTTCTAGGCACTCAAAGCGCTTTATATAGTGTAGTGGGATTCTCCTCAACCACCACCAGTGTGCAGAATCCTCCTGGATGATTTGACGGCAGCCATAGTGTGCCAGAACACCCACCACACACCAGCTATTGGTGGAGAGGAGAGCACCCCCTGCTGGCCTCCCTAATACCACTTCCAGCAGCAACCTTGGTTTTCCCCAGGAGGTCTCCCATCCAGGTACTGGCCAGGCTCAACCCTGCTTAGCTTTAGTGGGCAACCAGGCAAGAGCTGCAGGGTGATATGGCTGCCGGTAAACATGCAGGATTAGCCGTAGCAAGACAACATTTTAAACAGTAAAAACACTAAAAATATAATTTCCATCTGCACAGCACATCATTCTATTAAACACAATACAGAATATGAGATGTGCTGGAAATTTCCGTGACACTCAGGGAAAAACATTTATATTAATTAATAGTAATAGCTTCGAATGTGGCTCATCCAATCAGAATTTAAAGTCAGAATTGTCCTTTTATTATACTAAGTTACCTCTGCTTTATTTTAGTAACATGATATTTTGGGGGAAATTATGGTTACCATTATTTAGTTGATCCTGAAGCACAAGTGTTATTATACAAACAGTACAAAACAATCGTGACGTACACAAAGACAAAACACCTCATATTAACCTCACACATGGAGTTTTGAACCGACTGACAGATTTCATTAACAGCACACACACGCACACACACGCACACACACGCACGCGCACGCGCACACACACACACACACACACACACACACACACACACACACACACACACACACACACACACACACACACACACACACACACACACACACACACACACACACACACACACACACAGAGTTGCTGAATGTTGCACCGAACAAACATGCAACGGTTACAGAACGTTCCACTGGACAAACATACAAACATGCAACGGTTACTGGTCCTTTATTGCATTATGTTATTATGTTGCAAATAATAAATCTCTGTGCAAAATATTTCTTCTACTATGTAAAAGAAATCCTTTCACGTGCACATTGTCACTTTCATCATCTGTGTCTTGTGTGTTTCCATGGCAGCCGACGACCCCCGCCATCACCTTCTCGACCCAACAGACCCACAGACTCCTCCCTCTTAGACTATTAGCTCCTCCCACATCTGTGAAAGACAGTGAGGACAGACACACACCCATCCAGAACTCCTCCCCTTTCCTGCTCCTTACATTTGGTCTTTCTCATGCAACATCCACAAGCAAACATGCCGACTTCATCAGCTGCTGTATGTTCCTTAAAATCATATCCAACAGATGCCATGCATAAGGAATGTTTATGAACACAGACCATAAACTGACTTCATTTCTTTATAAAAATAAGCTGGCATGAGAGATTTTACCGGGTGAAAAGGAGGGTTTGATAAATGCTTTCTCTCCGATTTCTGTTGCTTTATTTTCTGCCATCTTTTGCTTTATTCCCCGCAGTGTGATGGTGCATAACAGATGCACACTCTCTCAATCAGATGCATTATCTTTCCTGGGTGTTCGCTGGAGTTCTCACGATAACTGCATCTGTGGAATGTGCTTGTTTAATGTATTCCTCTACATTATTTTTGCCTCTTTTTGTTTTTGTGTTGTGTTGTGTTTCGGCTGCAGCGCTCCCTGAACTCACTGGCCAGAAGACGACACCAAACGCCCATGAAGGGTAATTCAACTTTACCAGAGTTCACACAGTCTTTCCCTCTCTGTCAGAATCTCTGAAACATCCCGTTTGTTGTGTAGAAAACTGATGACGGTGGTGTTTTCGTGCAAGTGTGCACTGAGTTTATGCACAAAGCACTAATGCGCTGGGACACGTGTAGTGTCATTCTGAGGTTCTTCTCCGGTTATTGCATCATCTGCATCCTATATATAGTCCATTCTCTGTCAAGCACCAGCGATATAAACAAAGAGCATGCACTGAATGAGAAAAATAGAAATATGCACTTACGTTCTTTTGTGCATTAAATGCGTCCTTGTTGAATGTTGTTTATGCGCGTGGAAAAAATTGATTCAGGATCAAATAAATAACAAGGTGGTCAAAAAAGTCATGTCAAATCCAAACATTTTAGCCTCGCCAACCTCTTCAAATAAAACATGACCTATAATCGCTATATTTTCAGAGTTTGTACATGGACTTTATCGCCACCTGCTGGTGGATTCTCCAAACTGCAAATGCAGGAACTCCGTTTAGACTTTGCGCTGAAAACAGACGTGCTCTTGAAACATCTCAGCGCAGCGACCTATTTCTCAGGAAAATAGCACATTTCGCTTTGCGCCACTTCTTAAACATACGTGACAACACACCCCGTTTGTGCGCGTGCACCCACAGATAGCGCAAATACTCCCACCCACGGCCAATTGCGTTTAGAATTAGCGCTCTCACGAACATTGAGTATGACGTTGCGCACGGTCTTTGCGCATGCTTATGAAAAAAGAGCCCTGTATATTTAAACATTTTACAATGCATTGCATTATTGGGCAATCATGTAAAAAAATTAAAAATATTTTTCTCCCCAATTTGTAACGCCCAATTCCCAATGCGCTCTGAGTCCTCGTGGTGGTGTAGTGACTCGCCTCAATCCGGGTGGCAGAGGACGAATCTCAGTTGCCTCCGCGTCTGAGACCATCAATCCGCGCATCTTATCACGTGACTTGTTGAGTGCGTTACCATGGAGACGTAGCACGTGTGGAGGCTTCACGCTATTCTCCGCGGCATCCACACACGACTCACCACACGCCCCACCGAGAGCGAGAACCACATTATAGTGACCACGAGGAGGTTACCCCATGTGACTCTACCCTCCCTAGCAACCGGGCCAATGTGGTTGCTAAGGAGACCTGGCTGGAGTCACTCAGCACGCCCTGGATTCAAACTCACGACTCCAAGTGTTGATATTTGTTATTTTAAAAGTGCCAAAATACTCTTTGACATTATATATATATATATATATATACTTTGACAAGTATTTTTAATTGACACTTTTAAAGTTCTGCTGACAGTAAAGAGGGAAAGTGTGGTTTGTCTTCTAGCTGTGTGGACTCTTGGGGCAGATCTCATTTGTTTTAAAGCTTACACTATTCTTTCTTATTTCCTTTTCTGCTTTCATGCTCCAGCCGGCCAAACAAGGGTGACCCCCTCTCACCCCGAGAGCTTTAGCAGCTCCTCATCACTTCTCCTCTACTTTCTGCATCTCTGTTTTTCTCTCATCTCACCCTGAACGGAGTAAAACAACCCAGAACCCACCAGCACAACAGAACCCCCCAGAACACTGGACAACAGCGAGAAGAACATCAAGGAACCCGGCAAAACATTTAGACGTTCTAATGATGTGATTAAAAGTGTTCAGGTACAGTATGAGGATGTGTGTTCACTCTATGGCAAGCCATTTGGACATTTAATCACACGCAGAATACGAATGAAAGAAATGATCACAATATTAAAGTTCTGATTCTTGATATCAGCCACGGAAATACTAATCGAAGGGTTTATTTCTACATCAATGACATCAGTACTCTCAGAAATGACCATTCTTTATATGAAAAGAAGATTCTTGATAGCCGGTCTGTAACTGCACTTTCACTATTAGAGGAGTCATTCGCTCCCGTTCAAAACACAATTACAGATATGAAAAATATAAGAATATTTCAGTCTGATTTTTAAGATTCACACGTTCTAATTTCATAACAAAATTCCATCAAATTGAGTTGTGCAATTTTTTTTTCAAAATAACAGGAATAAAATGTAAAATATTTTAATATTTAAATGTTATTTAATTAACACTTGTGCGACCTTCGGGACACTTTCGTCTTTTTCATTTTTGTTTTTTCGATCATTTTGGCTGGGTTAATGCCAACGGCATACATTTGGCCAAAGGTGTGTATTTTTGAGGGAATTATTTCAACCTCAGTTCCTATAATGCATCTATAGTACATCTATAATGCATCTATAGTACATCTATAATGCATCTATAGTACATCTATAATGCATCTATAGTACATCTATAATGCATCTATAGTACATCTATAATGCATCTATAGTACATCTATAATGCATCTATAGTACATCTATAATGCATCTATAGTACATCTATAGTACATCTATAATGCGTCTATAATACATCTATGATGCATCTATAATGCATCTATAGTACATCTATAATGCGTCTATAATGCTCTATAGTACATCTATAATGTATCTATAATACATGTATAATGCATCTATAATGCGTCTATAATACATCTATGATGCATCTATAATGCATCTATAGTACATCTATAATGCATCTATAATAAATCTATAGTACATCTATAATGCATCTATAATACACAAAATAGACACTCAGGACCTTCAGGACAAAAATTTCCCCATTGAAACCCATTAAAACGGCAATATTTGATCTAAGTGCCATTAAAGCATCAAATCGATATTATACTTAAATTCTGGAGTCCTGACTTCAAAATGTACATTTGTAATATTTTCCTCCAGATGGTGCAATTTAGCTCATGTTTAGCCTATGGAGCAAATACAAGCTTTTCCCCTATTTTCTGTTTGCTGTATTATAGAGCAGCTGCAGGACAACTGAATAAATGATGCCAATAAAATGTGTGTGTGTGTGTGTGTGTGTGTGTGTGTGTGTGTGTGTGTATAAAACAACAGTGGCATGATGTAAACAAACTGGCATTTAAAGGGTTAAAATCCTGAAAATGAATGAATATTTGTTAGTTATAAGCAGGACTGATATCTCACTGAAAGTGGAAAATAATATATTCCAAATGGCAATTTTGTGACGCGGACATTTTTGTCCTCTAAGGACCTCTGAGTAACTTTTTTATTGACGCACAAGTTAAAGTTTATACTATTCAATTTGGCGAGGAAGGGTGGGGCGGGGGGGGGTGCGAAGGCACGGTGAGAAAGTGCGAGGCAATCAACTGTGCTCCACAACTGCTACCGGGTCCTTGACAAATTTATGTCATGCGGGTAAAGGCACCCGCTGGTGTTCCTGGTGCCCCCCGATGGAGTTGGTGCAGAGCGGCGGTACTGCAGGTATCTAAAATACCAAAACTAACACGTTAAAATAAATATACACATATTTAAATTATAACTGTTGAATATTTGATATGTTAATATCAGAGTTTATTTACTAGTAAGAAGTGCATTGTTAATATGCAAAATTAGAATTTCAACTAATACAAAATTAATGATAAATATCAGTAATTGTGTTTTGAACAGGAGGGAAAGACGCATCATTATTAAATTATACTAGTGATGGTGAAGTGTAAATGTAATGTTAAAAATGTGCAATTAGTGCAATCAGTGTCAATGTGGCTTGCCATATTCACCCTCTCCGCGTGAGTTCAGAAAACATATAGTGAAATCAGTTGCTTTAGCGAGGCTGGATTGAACCGAAGAGTGCAATATATAAACACATTGATCAACCGTATTTACACGCTGATCAACTATTCATGACATTTTAAACATAATAGAGCAGCGTTTGGGTGAACAGACATTCTCAAGTTGTGCGTTTACAGAAATTGTTGATTTCATTTAATGTAAAGTGAATATACTGTGTGATACTAATGAGCGTTCAGGTCCCTCACATTCACTGTACAGCAAATTCAGACTGTTTACAGAGGAATAAGCTACTAGCATACTGCTCATTGTTTATCAATGAAAATTAATGCATTTTCAAACGAAAACAGATTAGGCCACGCCCACATTTGCGTTTCAAAAACACTAAATTACCTCAGACTTTGGAAAATGATGATGCTTGGAAACAGATTATAGAAACACTATTTTAGCTTTAAAATAGACCACGCCCCCTCCCCCCCAATTACTTCAGCCACACCTCTCTTTCCAAAAACCTACCCTGCAGTGACGTAAGCGAAACCGAACGCACATAATGATTGACAGTCCGATTGTTTTCTGGTAAACATGTAAATAATTGTAGCCACTGATAAAATACATTTGAATACTTTGACCAATTCGGAGTTAAAATGTTTATAGAATGTTTATAATCGACACTGACAGGGTTGAGGCAGTTCATGTGATGTAATCGCGAATCTGTCGTCTAATAAGGGGGAGGGGTGTGAGTTTCGCGACTTTGTGGGGTTCGCGCATAGACTGTAAAAAAAAGATGGCCGACGCCCCTTCGCTCTTTTCCATTGGTGAGAACTGAAGCCGCCAGTGTCCCGATATGGCGCTGACATCTTGGGACTTGAGTCTCGATTTCGGGACCAGACCTGCGCAGTAGTGAGCAGGAAGTAAAGCAGCGAAATCAAGGCCCCGCCCTCACTCACTGAATCAATCGCAAGCACACGCCCCTGCACTTTTGACTTTTGACTTATGACGGTGTGAAATAATTCATTATAGAAATGTAGATATTAAATTTAAAGCTCCAATCTCCTCAGTCCTCCGAAGATCCCGAAAAAAGTCAGTTGGTGCTTCAGTGACTACTTAGCTCAGAGAACCTGTCAATCACAGCTGTCAATCATGATGTCACAGCAGCGTTTTTATAGCATCAAATAACTAAAAACAAACTTATTTTGAAAACAAACACTTGAAATGACATCAACGTGATAGAAACGACAGTAAATGACAGAAACTATCTTTGGAAAAAAGATATGTGAAGTGTAATTTAATTGTTTAGTTGGTCTCACGTCCCGTTGAATAACATGGGGAGGCGGGGTTTATGACCTATACTAGGACCAGTCACCGGGGGGCGATCGAGACGTTTTGGCTTCACTTTTGAGGGCTTGTGCGGCACACTTGGGTTCGCGTGATATGTGCGTTAACCGACCGTTTGACTGGGGGGGCTTTAATAACGTATAACGTGCACTCCTCGGGTAAGATGGTGCCCCCTAGGTAGTCTGTGCCCTACGCAGACTGCGGAGACTAGGGAGTGTGCTTTTAGGGAGCAGCGGTACTTCATCGAAATCCCTAAAGTTTGTTCAGATGTTGTTTGTTTTGCTGATAATGACAAAATTACCTCCCCCCCCATACCCCCTGTATTCTACACCCCTGACTATACTGATCATCATAACACCCCTGTTGATAATGCCCACATTGTGGCATGACAAAACCCGTCTGCTGTTGCCGTGCCGTATCAGTATGTTTCTGTGTGTCTATAAAATACGCAAAATCTTTCCTGACCGCACTGAATCCTAGTAAAACCCAATAATGAGAGAGCAAGTACCGTTATTTACGATCATGGACATATCTTAAGTGTGTTACGTGTCTCTGTGGTGCATTTTATGCAAATTGTGCTTCCACTGTTAGAATAGTGTAGTCCACATGTACTGAATATTAAAGCGATTTATTTAATTTAAATGTGTAATAATGTGCAAAAAGAAAGGTGTAATGATACCGGGTGTGTAACAGGTGACAGAATGAGTGTAATAATGTGTCCTGCTGTTGATTGTACGAGTTTGTCATCAATAAAGTTCAGTGTATCAAACGTTTGCTTTTGTGCCATTTTTCAGTCTTGGTCTCATCACACTTAGACAGATGCAATTAACAAAAATAGAGGAATCACTTCTGCATATATTACTTAGTCTAAAACACACTTTGACAATCACGTAAATAACAACAGGTGCAAAATATGCTCAATCAGCTTTATTAGGAGGAAAATCATCATCTGAAATATTCCTGCTGAAACTACATCATTCCTTCATTTTGTTCCAACAGGCTGAAATAACCAGATTAATTTCGGTAATTATACCAAATAAATAGAATTCTCCTTTAAATTATCTTTAGTATGAAATCTCATCTCTCTCCTCGTCACGAGCGTGTCGTCTCTTACCACTTCAGCAGGCAAAGGTAAGCATTACTTTCATCTCCCCTAAAGAATATACAGTATGATACACAGTTACATATTTACACGGTTACATGAACAAACTCGTTTTTCCAAATCAAAACAACATGTGTTGATCAAGATTGATTAAAGCCCTCCCCCAAAATAAGTACTGTAAATCCTACTCAAAGAAGACGCAGAGATACACTGATGAGCCACAACATTAAAACCACCTGCCTAATATTGTGTAGGTCCCCCTCGTGCCGCCAAAACAGCGTCAGCCTGCAACTCATTATATTCATCTCAGCTAATTGTACAGAGCGGTTGTCTGAGTTACCGTAGACATTCTCTGTTGACCTCCCTCATCAAGATGAACCGCCGCTCAATGGATGTTTTTTGGGGATTTGGAGCGTGGCATGATTGTTGGTGGCAGATGGGCTGGTTTGAGCATTTCTGGGATTTGGAGCGTGGCATGATTGTTGGTGCCAGACGGGCTGGTTTGAGCATTTCTGGGATTTGGAGCGTGGCATGATTGTTGGTGCCAGACGGGCTGGTTTGAGCATTTCTGGGATTTGGAGCGTGGCATGATTGTTGGTGCCAGACGGGCTGGTTTGAGCATTTCTGGGATTTGGAGCGTGGCATGATTGTTGGTGCCAGACGGGCTGGTTTGAGCATTTCTGGGATTTGGAGCGTGGCATGATTGTTGGTGCCAGACGGGCTGGTTTGAGCATTTCTGGGATTTGGAGCGTGGCATGATTGTTGGTGCCAGACGGGCTGGTTTGAGCATTTCTGGGATTTGGAGCGTGGCATGATTGTTGGTGCCAGACGGGCTGGTTTGAGCATTTCTGGGATTTGGAGCGTGGCATGATTGTTGGTGCCAGACGGGCTGGTTTGAGCATTTCTGGGATTTGGAGCGTGGCATGATTGTTGGTGCCAGACGGGCTGGTTTGAGCATTTCTGGGATTTGGAGCGTGGCATGATTGTTGGTGCCAGACGGGCTGGTTTGAGCATTTCTGGGATTTGGAGCGTGGCATGATTGTTGGTGCCAGACGGGCTGGTTTGAGCATTTCTGGGATTTGGAGCGTGGCATGATTGTTGGTGCCAGACGGGCTGGTTTGAGCATTTCTGGGATTTGGAGCGTGGCATGATTGTTGGTGCCAGACGGGCTGGTTTGAGCATTTCTGGGATTTGGAGCGTGGCATGATTGTTGGTGCCAGACGGGCTGGTTTGAGCATTTCTGGGAATTGAATCAGGAATGTAGTCTCTAGAATTTACTCAGAATTGTGCCAAACCAAAAAAAACATCCAGTGAGCGGCAGTTCTTGTTGATGAGAGGTCAACAGGTCTCTGTACAATTGCGGTGAGAAGAATGCTGTTCTGAGTTGCAGGTTGGCACTGTTTTTGGCGGCACGAGGTGGACCTGCACAATATTAGGCAGGTGGTTTTAATATTGTGGCTGATCGGTGTATATATTGCAAAAGCTCAACATTCACGCCTCACAGATCCAAACTAATTAAAGTGCTTAGGAGTTCACCGGATCCAGCAAGTGGGGCAAAACACCCCCTTACCGCACACGAAACACAGTATTCAGATGTAAAATCTCCTTTATAATTCTCCTCGTCCAACATGTGTTCCAGTTAAACCATATATATATATATATGATCATATGATTTATTCAGTTTTCTGAACTCTGAAATTCTTCAGGTGAATATAAACAATAAACACACACTATGAAGTGTGTAAGTATAACACATTATAAACCTATAATTAATACATATATTACACACAAAATCAGAGTGTAAATAATTATAACCACCTACTTAATTATTCAGTTACATTTAGAATACATAATTAATCAGCACCTAATGTCATGTGCTATAATGCTTTATATTCTGAGATATAGCCATGAAGGGGAAAATATTCTAATGCATTATAATTGTGGTTACACTTATAAAATCACAACTGATAAGGTGTATAACATGCTTTATAATGCATTACATAAACAATAATCCCCAAACCATTTGAGCAGTGATTGTAAACACCCATAATCCTCTTGAAAGTATCTTAGGGCCGTTTTCACTCTAATAAAGGATGTTTGGGGATGGAGTCACTCTTTAAGTCTTGCTCATGTAAAAGGAATCATTACCAACTCTGATATTTCTATAACATATACAACTTTCATAAACTTGTGCACTTAAACAGTCGATCAATCGCTTAACATCATCGTTCACTAGTCTTCACTGTTCTACACATCGACACTCGTTCTCTCAGCCGACACACAGCTAGCATCATAGAGTTAGCCTCAAACATCATCTCTATAAACACTCAAACATCCCAAAGGGTTTGGTTTGATGGGTCATGCGTACTGGACTAACACATGGTGCTTGTGTCTGTGTTCATAAAACATTTCAAAAACAGATTCATTTGTTCCAAACCCTCGGTTCATATTAGAAAAACAACAATAAACTGGATATTACAATTCTTACGTTTCCTGTTCAAACAATTCTAAACAGCACAAACCAAATGATTCATAAATCTGTAAAATGTTCTAGTTCAGATTTAGTTTGTAGTTCTGATTCAATCCCTAGTTCTCCGATTCAGTCGCTAGTTCTCCGATTCAGTCCCTAGTTCTCCGATTCAGTCCCTAGTTCTCTGATTCAGATGCCTAGTTCTCTGATTCAGTCCCTAGTTCTCTGATTCAGTCCCTAGTTCTCTGATTCAGTCCCTAGTTCTCTGATTCAGATGCCTAGTTCTGTGATTTAGTTCCTAGTTCTGATTCGGTCTAGTTCTGTGATTTAGGTTCCTAGTTCTGATTCAGTCCCGATTTCTCTAATTCAGTCCCTAGTTCTGTGATTTAGTTCCTAGTTCTCTGATTCAGTCCCTAGGATATATTTTATTTCCTAGTTCTGATTCAGTCCATAGTTCTCCGATTCATTTGCTAGTTCTGATTCAGTCCCCATTTCTCTAATTCAGTCCCTAGTTCTGTGATTTAATTCCTAGTTCTCTGATTCAGTCCCTAGATCTCGGATTTAGTTCTTAGTTCTGATTCAGTCTCTAGTTCTGTGATTTAGTTCCTAGTTCTCTGATTAAGTCCCTAATTCTGTGATTTAGCTCCTAGTTCTCTGATTCAGTCCCAAGTTCTGTGATTTAGTTCCTAGTTCTCTGATTCAATCCCAAATTCTGTGATTTAGTTCCTAGTTCTGATTCAGTCTAGTTCTGTGATTTAGTTCCTAGTTCTCTGATTCAATCACTAGTTCTGTGATTTAGTTTCTAGTTCTCTGATTCAGTCACTAGTTCTCCGATTCACTCCCTAGTTCTCCGATTCGGTTCCTAGTTCTCCGATTCGGACTGTAGTCCCTGATTCGGTCCCTAGTACTCCGATTCAGGTTGCAGTACTGATTCAGTTCCTAGTTCTCAGATTCAGTCCCTAGTTGTGATTCTACATTACACTACCTTCTCAATACTTTGCCCTACTTGCTTTGCGAGCTAACAAACGATTCATTATTTGATTCCTTGAGAAAGAATCTCATCCCTCATCCAAACCTGCTCTATCAAATCAATCATATTCCTTATCGAGCCCTAGTGTGTGTTTTTAAGTGTTTTTCTGTCCCATAGCCATTGCTGTTAACTTTTAGCATCAACTCCAACTGTTTGGACAAAATATATATGAATCATGGAACATTAATTATATGGATCATTGGCTTTGCGGAGCTTTTTCACCTATTGCACCTAATTTTTAATAAAGTGGAAATAAATAAAGTCAATCAGGCAAAGGATACAGGAGCAGCAAGAACTGATATGGTTTATAGAATATCTGGTTTACACCCAAAACCAAATGCCAAATTTCTCCAGAAGTCCAGAGAGCATTGAATTTCTCTCATTTATTCTAGAAATCAGAGAGATGCTCTAGAAAACAAAAATCCCAAAACACCCTTAATATCCGTGTCCATATTGCCCAATCAGGAAAGATCAGGTCAACAGATTTTGATTCGCCCCGTTAGACTGACAGAGAGAGATTCAAGACAGGAGAGACAGAACAGACGTTTATCAGACCACCAAGATCTTCACTTCATCATGTTCATCGGGCCGGTAGAAGAACGGGATGCAGGGGTTTTCTCCCAGGAAGGGAGGGGGTCTGGCCTGAGGGTTCTGGATCTCCTGCAGAAGCTGCATGATCTGACGGGCGGTGCCGTCTTCTTTGGGTCTCAGAGATGAGCCTGCGGAGAGGTCTGTTCCAGATCCTGGTCTCTCAGGGCTCTGGTACTGCATCTCAGGTTCTGTGCTGGACTGAGGTGCTGAAGACTGAAGATCAATCGTTGAGCTCATGTCCAGAATCGCTGCATGGAGGAACAATCACAGCGTCAATATCCAATGTTACATCTCAAATGTCCAGAACAAAACATTGTCTTTCTGCAGTTCAGAAAGAGTAACAAATCAAGAGCAAAATATGCGATCAACAACTGATGATGCAATGTTATATATCACACATTATACTGTATATGTCCAACGACCCATAGATTGAGCTTCTAGTCCATTCAGAGGCCAAGATTTTTAATTAAACAGTGGGGAACATGCATTTGATCCACAATAGACTGGATGAATAAGTCCCTAGTTCCCCGAATAAGTCCCTAGTTCCCCGAATAAGTCCCTAGTTCCCCGAATAAGTCCCTAGTTCTGTATCAGTACCTAGTTCTTGATTCAGTTCCAAGTTCAGATTTAGTCCCTAGTTCAGATTCAGTCCCTAGTTCTGGATTCGGTTCAAAGTTCAGATTTAGTCCCTAGTTCAGATTCAGTCCCTAGTTCTGTATCGGTACCTAGTTCTGATTCAGTTCCAAGTTCCCCGAATAAGTCCCTAGTTCTAAATTCAGTCCCAATTTTGTATCAGTACCTAATTCTGATTCAGTCCCTAGTTCTTGATTCAGTTCCAAGTTCAGATTCATGGTTATAAAGTTACTTGAACAGGTAACGATGATCATTTAAATGAAACTGTTACAGTCAATGCAGGTTAAATGCGGTGTGCCGCAGGGATCAGTTTTAGGTCCAAAATTATTTATTTTGTATATGAACGACTTTGGGATGGTTTTGAAATTGTTCAAATGTATTTTGTTTGCAGAAGATACAAATGTACAATTAACACGACAACAATGTTAATTTTTGCTATTCTGTTCGGTGGCGCAGAATGTTTATTTCGCTACAAAAACGGACAAAATGTCACGTGTGGACTTCTGAGAACTCGGAGTAATGAATGAAATTGTTGAAATGAACCATTTCAAACTGTATCAAATTTCCTGATGCTAAAGTGTGTCTGAAAGAGAGGCATTATACCTGGGCTGTCCTCCCCGTTGAGCTCCTCGAGTCGCTCTGCAGGGTGAATACGGTCTTCTCCAGTGAGCAGCAGGTCTGGATTACTGACGGGACTCATGCACCTGCTATACCACTCATTTCTCTCGCTCACCAAACGCATCACCAGGTCCTGCAGCTCTGCTAGCTTCACCTAAACACACACACACACACACACACACACACACACACACGTCAACATCACATCACAGCCACCAGCAGTGCCACACAAACACTAAACCGTTTCTCGCACCTTCATCTCCTCTTTGTCTTTGGCCAGGATGTTGATGTACTGCTCTTTCTCAAAGTGTCTCTGTTTCATGATGGCTCTCTGGTTCTGATACAGCGCGATGTATTCACCTAAACATACAAGAGATGTCTATCAGAAATCCTGGAGGTTCATCACACTGGTTTTTAATGACCAATGAAGAGATCTTGAGAGTCAAGTGGATGTATAACTTGAGCATGAGATGTACAAATAAATATCTGAAATTAAATGCACACCTAAAAATGCTTAAAAAGAAAAACGGTGGCCGAGACCATTCGACTAAACGGTTCCGATGCTGCTAGTCGACACTGGAATGACTAGTCGGTCAATATTTTTCCCCATTAAACTGTTCAACATTTTTACTCATTTACATTTGGTTTTATATTTTTGTAGAGGCTACACTTAAATGACTGTCATATTAATGTTACACATTTTACATATAATTAATAATACAAATGAGGATATCTGGAGCGGATACAAAGTTTCATTTCACCCCAGTCTGCTTGTGCTTCTCCCCTCTCTCACTCGCGGCGTGCGCAGGAAAACGTCCTCTCGCTACACAAGCAAACTTAGCAAAGTGGCTATAGAAATCACGTATAGGAAGTGGATTTCTGAAACGTTGGCTTGAAAGTTGCTACGGATGTTTTAACATATATATAGCCATTTATTTTGACATCGTAACCGTTATTGGTTAACGTACTTTTCAGAACAGCGGTCATATTAGATCACTGGCTAACGCATGACTGCACGTCGTGATATACGCGAAACTTTTCAGAGCATTTTTGTCTCTCTCATAGATTTGGCTAACCTGTTAATTATTTTCAACAATGTCCTGACTGTTTTAATTCCAGACGGGGTTGCTCTGTTGGTCCTGCACTATCCATTCAATCCTTTACAATAAATATGCCTGTATTCGTTAACATTGATTCAGTCATGTTCTATATTTAATGCTACAACGATTATAATGCAAGGCGAGCATGTCACAGATAAATGCCCCATTTCAACATGACGTAGACTCGGATTTGGATAGCTCAAGTATTTTAAATGGGTCGCATAAACACGTTTTTTATGACTGTACCCCAGAGTGACTCCAGCCGGGTCTCCTAAGCAACCAAATTGTGCCGGTTGCTAGGGAGGGTAGTCACATGGGGTAACCTCCTCGTGGTGGTGATTAGTGGTTCTCGCTCTCAATGGGGCGTGTGGTGAGTTAGTGTGGATCATGGAGAGTAGCATGAGTCTCCACATGCTGTGAGTCTCCGTGGATGCACAACGAGTCACGTGATCAGATGCGCGGATTGACGGATTCAGACGCGGACGCAACTGTGACATGTCATTAATCAGTATCGTTAAATTCTTACGATTCCTTTCATCAGAGGGAAGATGAAAAAGGGTCGTGAAAAACTAAATAATGACGCAGAGACTTGACTAACATAATTGAATCTCTGTGGGAAATGCTAAAAATCCAAACAAGCAATGTTTAGCACTTGTATGCATTCTGACACACAATGTGTGATGTGTGTTTAAACATGTCGGATATCAGCGAGTGCACACACCGATAGTGTCCGTTTCTCCAGAAAGTTGAATGCAGCGATGCTCGAGCTCCTCCACCCTGTCCTTCAGATCCACCTTCTCATGCATGACAGCTGTGAAACGCTCCTGAAGCTTCTCCATAGCAGCACGCAGAGCCTCATGAACTTCCACTGGAACGCCATCAGAGCCCCCTACAAACACACACAAACACGGACACACGTCTCTCAGACTGACATGATGCTCCAGAGAACCAAAAGTTCATTATTAATTGCAGATAAGAACACAGTGTACCGAGTGTGAGTGATTGTGCTGAAGCCGCACCTGTTTCTCCAGGTGCACTGTTGTGATGATGATGATGACGCTGATGCTCGTGGCTCATGGCCGCCATCTGTTGCCGTGCGGCGTGATGAAGTCTCCGCTCTTCCTCAAACTGCCGGCTCATCTCATCTCGCTCTTCCTCCAGACGTGACAGAGCAAAATGCACAAACTGCACCTACATGAAGAGTTGAGGAAAAGCAACACATTTAACTTCTGTGATGCATTTGTGAGTGCAAGAGAATATTCAGAGGGAAATAATCCACTTCATTTCATCCATTTGGATTTGATCGGATTTTGTAAAGTGGGCCGTGATATTATTGGTTTATTTATACCAATACAACCCTGATGGCAACAGCAAAAGAGAGAAAGAAAGTGGTTTCAAAAGTGGAGCAATTTACGATTTTAAAAGATTACAATGACAAATATTACATTTCTTTAGAATAACGTGCACTGATTAATCGTGCACACGGAGACCAATAATGTGCATTAAGTGAATACAGTCAATTTTAATTTTATGTTGACTTAAAGCCTCCATACGTAGAGACTCGGGCTGAACCGGATTCATTTGCGTATATTTCCCAATACTGCCCAATTCCCAACGTGCTCCAAGTCCTCATGATGGCGTCGTGACTTGCCTCAATCCGGGTGGTGGAGGACGAATCTCAGTTGCCTCCACGTGTGAGACCGTCAATCCGCGCATCTTATCACGTGACTTGTTGAGTGCGTTACCATGGAGACGTAGCACACATGGAGGCTTCACGCAAATCTCCGCGGCATCCGCGCACAACTCACCACACGCCCCACCGAGAGCGAGAATCACATTATAGCGACCACGAGGAGGTTACCTCATGTGACTCTACCCTTCCTAGCAACCGGGCCAATTTGGTTGCTTAGGAGACCCGGCTGGAGTCACTCAGCACGCCCTGGATTCAAACTCGCGACTCCAGGCGTGATAGTCAGCATCAATACTCGCTGAGATACCCAGGCCCCTGTATTTATGCACATCGGTGGAGGAATCGCCTAAAATGACCTTAGAAACACGATGGAGGATGGGACGTTTTGTTACGTTAACTCGATACTCTGTTTGAAAGCTTCACTTTATTTAGTTGAGCAGCTACTGGAAGCTTCTAAAACAACCAGGACAATTTAACTGTTACATTTGTGTAAAATCACCATCAACAACTGCTTTATGCAGCACAATGAGCTAGCAGCTAACAGCTAGCGCTCGCGTTATTGTTGATTGTTTTGTGTCGTGTTTAAGATGATGTCATGGTGCAACTATGACGATCAGCCTATAATCCCGCCCATGTTGAGGCGGCACTAACAGCAGTGGAAAAGCAACCTCAGAAAAGTAAAGCGAGTCGATCCGTAACATGCCGTGAAAAACTGCCTTTTTATTCATGGCGGTTGTACCATCTTTGAATTGTTGCATATTTAGTTTATATGTATGAACTCACCATATCTTCTCTGCTCTCAAAGTCTTCTGGAATGGCAATCTGAGATTTCAGGAAGCTCTCTGGGAGTGACTGACTTTCCAACCCATCACCTTCAAAAGACACAGGGGTAATCATCAGTACAGTTAGGCACACGTTCATGTTCACACAGGCAGAAGAGTCAAAATGTTTGTCCCATCTAACTCAAATACGTTTTAGTTGGTATCTGATTGAAAAAAAAGTATTTTGTTAAAGCGTCTCAATCTGAACTGTGCATTCAGACATTGGCTTTAGCCACCCCAAGAGATGCGCTAAGGTGCGGTAACCCACGGCGACTGCGAGCCACCACGACGTGATCTCACGCGAATTACGGGACGTTTGAGCAATTTGAGTGCTTCAATACAGGACGGGGGTGCTCTTCAAGAGTCTCGCTGTATGACCCTTTTATGCATCATAACGGGACTCGTTTGGGACTTCGTAATTTGGTGCAAAATACGGGACGTCTCAGCTAAAACGGGGCAGTTGTATACCCAAGCAGCAACGAATATTGCATATGCCACGTGTTTGAATACTGCCCTCATCAAAAAACACCCAATGCTAAATACACGCATGGCGAACATATGCAAGGTTTCATTGGTTACTATGACAACTAACGTGGACATGCTCGCAAAAGCGACAAAATCAGATCTGTCCACATATAACGTGTGGTTTGAACAGTCAGTCGAACTTTAGGGAACAAAAGCGGTTTATCCTGCAGTGTGAACAAAGCCTTGGTATAGTATCACATGAGTTTAGCGTGAGACTCACCCTGATCTCTGAACGATGGATTTGGTGTGGAGCTGTTCAACAGTTCCTGCACTTCAGTCTTCAACTCTTCATTGTCTCTGGCCAGCTGATTCAACTTCTCCTGCAAGAGGCAGCAGTGAAGTCAGAGGAGCTCAAGCATGCAAACTAACTTCAAATGACACATTATTCAAAGCAACTTGCAGTACAATCCATATATACACACACAAGTCCATGCATTCTCTGGGAATGAAACCTGTGACACTGGCGTTGCTAGCACCATGCAATGCCAACTGAGCTACTAGAACTATAACCAAGGAGGGGATTCATGAGGAGTTTCATTATTCTGGTTCCAGTTCTGATACAAGTTCCACTTAAAGGAATATTCCGGGTTCAGTATTTAAGTTATGCTAATCAACCGTGTTTGTGCCATAATGTTGAACATAAATGACGTATCCCTCTCATATTTAATTAAATGCAAATATTGACGTTTCGGAATGGGCCGATCCGTTCTTGAGTTGAAAGAACCGGCTCATAAGATTAATTTGTGTGTTGTTTCATGTAAGCTGCTTTGAAACGTGTTGTGAAAAGCGCTATACAAAATAAATGACCATGACTTGACTCTGTACATTCAGACGCATCACAGGAAACACTGTCAGAATATTGAAGTATTGTGTTCTGTCTTCATCGCAAATAATGCACAACAGAACTCGAAGTGAATTATTGGGGCTTTTCCACTGCACGGGACACTGGACTCGACTCGACTTTTGGGGGTTTTCAACTGTGGATAGTATCTGGTACTTTTAGTACCACCTCGGTCGAGGTTCCAAGCGAGCCGAGCCGATACTAAACGTGACGTCAAAATCCTGCAGATCACTGATTGGTCAGGGAGAATCGTCACTACCGCCGTCACTGGATTTGCGACATGTGACATCAAACCGCTAGTTTTAAAGTAACATCAGCGATAGCAGTATCATGTGTTCACGAGACTTTCGGATTGTAAAAAGAAATGGCTGTGAGCAAAACCACACCGTGGTCAATAAACGAGGTGCAGACGTTCCTCTCGTTAGCGACGAACAAAATGAAAGTCTCTCAGGAAGTGTCTCAGCTGTTGGCCGCACACGGCTACCACCGGACCTACCAACAGTGTAGGGAAACGTTAAACTTAAGTGACTACAGAACCATCAAGGAAATTAAGAAGTGGTTCGACCAAATGACCGAGTGCGCTGGACTCGGTCACGGCGTTGTTGGAGTCCCCGATGGAGGATGGGACGTTTTGTTACGTTAACTCGATACTCTGCTTGAAAGCTTCACTTTATTCAGTCGAGCAGCTACTGGAAGCTTCTAAAACAACCAGACACACTTGTGTAACATCACCATGAACAACTGCTTTATGCCGCACAATGAGCTAGCAGCTAACAGCTAGCTCGTGTTATTGCTGATTGCTATGTGTCGCGTTTAAAATGATGTCACGGTGCAACTATGACGATAAGCCTATAATCCCGCCCACATTGAGGCGGCACTAAACAGCAGCGGAAAAGCAAGCTCAGAAAATGAAAGCGAGTCGAGTCGAACCGTAACGTGCCGTGGAAAAGTGCCATAAGACTGTTGTTGGTGCAAGAAACCATGAAGTGTAGAACTAGGTCTGTTTAAAAGCTGTAACCAATGAAATTAATTAAATTAGTACTACACCTGCGCCTGCTGGAGCTCCAGGTGACTCTGCTCCAGCTGAACTTTGCCCTGCACCTCATCGTGCTGCAATCGGTCCATCAGCTGCACCTGGTGGAGGAACTGCTTGTGCAGATGCTCTCGTTCAGACACAAGCTGCTGATATCCAGCGATGTACTGCTGCAGATGGGCCAGATACTGATCTCTCTGCTCCTGCACCGACATCACTTCCTGCGACTTCTCCAGCAGCTGATTGGACAAAGGACAGCCAATCAGGTTAGAGAAAAAGAAGGCATCAAAATAATAATGGAAGAACGTTCAATTGCATTTGTGTTAGGGTTTGAGGACATTAAGACATTAAAGTTTTAAACTTCTCTGTTAAAAAAAATAAGTTTTACAGAATTAACATGATAAAATGAAACTATGCATTCTTCAGGAGCTCTTTACAAAGTGTGAGAAAATGCCAATTAATCTGTTCCGATAGTTGGTTTATATATATGCAAACTCTTTATCTGATGAATATATAGGCTATTAAAAGCTTATTTTGGTAAATGCTTAAATATAGAGCGTTGTAACGGAGCCATGTCTCCATAATTTCAAAATAAGAGTCCCTTGAGTGTTTTAGGCTTGTTTACAGATAAAAGTCCCACATACTGGGGGTCCTGGGTATCTCAGTGGTAAAGATGCTGGCAACCACCCCTGGAGTTCGCTAGTTCGAATCCAGGGTGTGCTGAGTGACTCCAGTAGGCTCTCCTAAGCAACCAAATTGGTCTGGTTGCTAGGGAGGGTAGAGTCACATGGGGTAACCTCCTCGTGGTCACTATAATGTGGTTCTCTCTCTCGGTGGGGCACGTGGTGACTTGTGCGTGGATGCCGCGGAGAATAGCGTGAAGCCTCCACACATGCTATGTCACCATGGCAACGTGCTCAACAAGTCACATGATAAGATGCGATGAATGGTACCTTAGATTTAGAAGCCCAAAAAAGAGCATCCATCCATCAAAAAAAGTTATCCATACGGCTCCATACGTAGCATAAGCTCTGGTGAGAAGTGACAAACGTGGAAGCGCAAGAGGAAGCCAGTGAACACTTCTATGATGGATGGATTTGCTTTTTTGGGCTTCAAAATCTAAGGTACCATTCACTCCCATTATAAAGCTTGGAAGAGCAGGATATTATTTAATATAACTCTGATTGTGTTAGGCTGAAAGAAGAAAGCCATAAACACCTAGGATGACTTGAGGGTGAGTAAATTATGGGATTATTTTAATTTTTGGGTCTGTTTATTCAATGACACCAGTCTCCACAGACACTTACCTGCTCTTTGGCATTGTGCAGATCTTCCTGCAGTTGACCTATCTTATGAGCGATCTCCTTCTTGATGTGCTGCTCTGATTGAAGAGCGCTGGCCAACTCCATGTTCTCATTGGTCTGAAGGGGGGGTGGAGGAGAGCGACTCAGAGCCAATCAGATAAGACAGTAAAGGTGATGTCATGTATGTAATGTTTGAGTCGCACTCACCAACTTAACAAAGCCGTTCTGAAGTTCGGCCAGCTGATCTTTAAGGTCTCTGTTTTGCGCGAGCGCGCGGCTGATGGTGGCTTTATCGCTTTGTGCGTCTTCTAAAATGCGCAGTCGAATTTGAGCGTCGTCAGCGGTGCGCTCAGTTTGTCTCTCCAGTTGCTCCAGTCTCGTCTCTTGTTCCTGAACCAGTCGACTCAGCTGCTCATTGTCTCGCACCTACAGCACACAAGACCACACTTACAGACCGAGTGCCTGATTTATTAAATGTGTCCTGTTCCATCAGTTTGACCCAGAAACACATTGAATTTTATGCACTATAGTAAAAATGCTATAGTTGCGTTTCTACTCCAAACTGTTGCAGAGATATACAGTGATCTTTTATGGCCGATTTAAAATAAACAGGAAATCAGTTCAAATTGATTAGAGCATTAAAATCAAAATGTGTTTCTGGGTCAAAAAGTCTCTCAAAAAAATAAATGGGTCAGGTCACATATAGTCACATTGCACAAACCTTTTAACAGACAAAGTTTAGTTTTTCCCACCGTGTTCCAAAAAATATTTCAAATGTATCTTTAAAGTGAAGAATAGGGCTGCAACTAACCATTATTTTGATAATCGATTAATCTAATGATTACTAGACCGATTATTCGACTATTCGGCGATTATTGCAGCGATTAATCATTAGTTCTTAAATGATTATTCTGCTTGTGTCCCAGCTTAAAAGGTTGTATTAAATGTGCTTACTAACAATAAAGAGGACACAATCACCTTTTAAATGTACCTCTAAATGACATTCAATGAATTAACTGGAAGAAAATACTTTTTTTTTCCAAGTTTAATTCAGAAAAATCCTGTTTTATCAAGTGTTTGTGTCTTGTTTCCATTTAAAAATCTCAAAAAATCCTTAAAACAAGATACATTTACTTGAGAAACTGTTCTCTCAAAGCAAGTCTAAATATATTATATGCTGCTTCTCAGGTGAATGCATCTTTTTTAAAGGATTTTTAGATATTTAAAAATATTCGTATTTTTAATATTATATTCAACTTTCTCAGATAAATTTTTTTTCTTCTGCAGTACCGCATTTAAGATGCAACGCATTAAACCCAACCGCGTTTAAGGTGCAACGCATTAAACCCAACCGCGTTTAAGGTGCAACGCATTAAACCCAACCGCGTTTAAGGTGCAACGGATTCAACCCAACCGCGTTTAAGGTGCAACGGATTCAACCCAACCGCGTTTAAGGTGCAACGCATTAAACCCAACCGCGTTTAAGGTGCAACGCATTAAACCCAACCGCGTTTAAGGTGCAACGCATTAAACCCAACCGCGTTTAAGGTGCAACGCATTAAACCCAACCGCGTTTA
>NC_068279.1:1848802-1881302 GCF_025860055.1 Xyrauchen texanus | reverse complement strand
CTGGATTCAACCTCACGACTCCTGGGGTGCTAGTCAGCGTCAATACTCGCTAAGCTACCCAGACCCCCCCAAACAGGACATTTTTAACCCAATGGGTGTCATTTTGCTAAACTCAGTCGTTAATGAAGACAGACCTAGGATGTGGTACCTTCTCAAAGTGTTTCTGTTGAGTAGAGACCGTAGACAATGTTCTCTCGAGTTCAGACACTCGCTGCTTACTGGCATGAAGCCTCGAGTTCAGATCCTCTGCCTCGACTGCACAAATACAGAAGACACTTTAGCATGATGTAATAAAACTGAACGAGTACGCATGTGATGATGCACACAGCAAATCTCTTCACACACCGGTTTTC
Source organism: Xyrauchen texanus (assembly GCF_025860055.1). Taxonomy (NCBI): domain Eukaryota; kingdom Metazoa; phylum Chordata; class Actinopteri; order Cypriniformes; family Catostomidae; genus Xyrauchen; species Xyrauchen texanus. The sequence continues at coordinate 1,880,949 of NC_068279.1, read as the reverse complement.
TGTCGTGCTGCATGCTGTGTGTAAGACAGGGCCGTCTGTAGGTCTGATTTCTCTGATACGAGGATGCCGATGGTTTGAATGTGTACCTGGGAAACAACACACACACACATTAATAACGTCAAGCCACGGAAGAAAACATGCTGGCTTCTGCTCTGACAATGTTCCCCAACAAGGATTGGTTTATCCAGCAGGGCAACGCTCCATGCCACACAGCCAGATCAACCAAGCTGTGGATGGAGGTTTATAAAATGTGACGGTCCGGTCACTCTGTCGCTGTGTTTTTGTCTGAAAAGACTGTGGCATTATCTGCCCATGTCTGTCTTGTGTTTTCGGTCGGTCATGTCTGGAGCCTGGCGTCAGGATCCTGACCTTTATATCTAGTTCGGTTTCGGGATCTGGACACTCATGCTCCATGTCTTGTCCTGTATTGGCATGAGTGCATTGCGCTTGTAATCTTGGTGGCATGCTGTCCCGATCATCCCAACCCGGTCGGTCCTGTCCTGTCCATTCCAACCCGGTCGGTCCTGTCCCGATCATCCCAACCCGGTCAGTCAGTCCTGTCCCGTCCTGTCCTATCCATACATATTGCGTGTGTGCGTGTGTGCATGTGCATGTGTGTGCGCGTGTATGCGTATGTGTGTGCGTGTATATGCGTGTGTGTGCGCGTGTGTGCGTGCGTGTATATATATACACATATATATATATATATATATGTGTGTTTTTATATGTGTGTGTGTGTGTGTATGTGTGTGTGTGTGTATGTATATATGTGTGTGTGTGTGTGTATATGTATATATATTATATTTATATATATACACACACACACCTAAAGGATTATTAGGAACACATACTAATACTGTGTTTGACCCCTTTCAGCCTTCAGAACTGCCTTAATTCTCACGTGGCATTGATTCAACAAGGTGCTGAAAGCATTCTTTAGAAATGTTGGCCCATATTGATAGGATAGCATCTTGCAGTTGATGGAGATTTGTGGATGCACATCCAGGGCACGAAGCTCCCGTTTCACCACATCCCAAAGATGCTCTATTGGGTTGAGATCTGGTGACTGTGGGGGCCATTTTAGTACAGTGAACTCATTGTCATGTTCAAGAAACCAATTTGAAATGATTCGAGCTTTGTGACATGGTGCATTATCCTGCTGGAAGTAGCCATCAGAGGATGGGTACATGGTGGCCATAAAGGGATGGACATGGTCAGAAACAATGTTCAGGTAGGCCGTGGCATTTAAACGATGCCCAATTGGCACTAAGGGGCCTAAAGTGTGCCAAGAAAACATCCCCCACACCATTACACCACCACCACCAGCCTGCACAGTGGTAACAAGGCATGATGGATCCATGTTCTCATTCTGTTTACGCCAAATTCTGACTCTACCATCTGAATGTCTCAACAGAAATCGAGACTCATCAGACCAGGCAACATTTTTCCAGTCTTCAACTGTCCAATTTTGGTGAGCTCTTGCAAATTGTAGCCTCTTTTTCCTATTTGTAGTGGAGATGAGTGGTACCCGGTGGGGTCTTCTGCTGTTGTAGCCCATCCGCCTCAAGGTTGTGCGTGTTGTGGCTTCACAAATGCTTTGCTGCATACCTCGGTTGTAGCGAGTGGTTATTTCAGGCAAAGTTGCTCTTCTATCAGCTTGAATCAGTCGGCCCATTCTCCTCTGTCCTCTAGCATCAACAAGGCATTTTCAGCCCACAGGACTGCCGCATACTGGATGTTTTTCCTTTTCACACCATTCTTTGTAAACCCTAGAAATGGTTGTGCGTGAAAATCCCAGTAACTGAGCAGATTGTGAAATACTCAGACCGGCCCGTCTGGCACCAACAACCATGCCACGCTCAAAATGGCTTAAATCACCTTTCTTTCCCATTCTGACATTCAGTTTGGAGTTCAGGAGATTGTCTTGACCAGGACCACACCCCTAAATGCATTGAAGCAACTGCCATGTGATTGGTTGATTAGATAATTGCATTAATGAGAAATTGAACAGGTGTTCCTAATAATCCTTTAGGTGAGTGTATATATATATATATATATATATATATATATATATATATATATATATATATATATATATATGTATGTGTGTGTGTGTGTGTGTGTATAATATACATATGTGTGTGTGTACACACACACACACACGAATACACTAATAATATATTATTTTAATTATAATAGTTAATTATTTAAATGTATCTGTAAATGTATTCTTTAATCCATCTACTGATATATAATTTAAATAAATCTCTTGACAGCTCTAATATGTGACAGAATTCAAAACATTAATCAGTCTCAGTTTTTCCATTCATTGATGGTCATTCACACTTTTCCGTGTATATTTTTCCCTCAAACAGAATATTGTGCATCTTTAGCGTTCACTGGAGGTTTTATTTTCTGTTTCAATTCCACTAAAAGATCAGCTTAAGTGTGTCACATACGAGTGTAATGTGTTCACCTGTAGCTGTTCCCGAATCGCGCCGTGTTCCTTATTAAACTTGTGTTCAAACTCTTTACGCTCCTGAGAATAGAGAACACACAAAATAAGCACAATTCAACTAAAGACCGCATCAGGAGTCAAATAACACTTTGGGCTGCTCACCTTCTGTAGTTGCTCAGAAAGCTCTTGAGTCTGCCTCGTCTGAAAGCACAGACAATGAGATGTAAATATAAACCACATTTAATCATGTGCTACTATACATACTCACACACGTGTCCGTCTTGGAAGTTCAGTTCATTGCGAGTGGCAATACTGCAAACTTTAAACTGTTGCATTCATAAAGTAAATGTTTCATAAGTTCTTAAAATCTTAAACTGAATAAAACAAACCTGATTTATGAAAGGTTTGACTAATCGTTACGCACATACTTGTTGTGCTCATGTTTCATGAATAAGGCCCAGCGTGTGTGTGTGTGTTTCGATGCATGTGTGTGTTTATTTCCACCCTCAGCAATAATATAATCGAGGAGTTAGACAGCACAACCCTGTTCCTCATTCACACACACACACATTTGTACACACTCTTACCAGTGTCTCGAGTTTAGCTGTGAGCTGAGTGTTTGTTAGCATGCTGGAGTCCAGCGCCGCTGCCAGCTCTCGGTTGCGAATCTGACGTGTCGGCATGCACAGAGAGAGAGAGAGAGAGAGAGAGAGAGAGAGAGAGGTGTAAGGTGACAGGTAAACAGAGGTGAGATTATATAATACAATAATATATGAAATGTAAAATCAGACGTCCAAAATTTCAGTTCACGTGTGCAGCTTTAAGGTCATCAATATGCCAATGTACTCCTAAAATCTGACAAACAATACTTGAGTATAGTGTCAATATTAGTCCAATTTTCTCTAGCAGATATTTTGCATGCTGGTTTCAAACATCTAGTTCAAAACACTCGTAAATGAGAATCATTTTTGTAATTTACCCCAAGTAAATTTTCACTATTATACATATATATATATATATATATATTTGTCATGATTATTAAATTTGGCTGACGAATGTCAAAGAAATAATTGCGATTATGACGATTGATTGTCATATAAATTGTGCATGTGTGCTTCATACTCAAGAATAAATTTTTACATGTTTAATTTCAAATGATTTCCTTTTAAGGCTTAAATTAAAAATATTTCTAAATACTTTAAAACATATCTCTCTTTTTGGTCGACTTTAGTTTTGGTCAATTTGTTTTTGAAACTCGTATAAAAATACGTCTTATATATAGCAGACTAATATATATATATTTTTTTTTATTTTATGTTATATTATTTCTTTTTTTTATTATTTTATACATTATTTACATTATATAACATAACATGATATTATATTGCACAGTAGTTAAATATTTTTTAAATATATTTGATACATTATTTACATTATATAATATTATATTAAATTACATGATATTATATTGCGCAGAAGTAAAATATTTTATTAAATATATTTTAAATATTATTTACAATTTTGTCATCCATTTTCCAGATGACTTCTGCTACTACGCCAGTACGTCAGTGACATCCAGACAGTAGCAATGCTGATAGGCTTACCCGACTACGCGTCATGTTGGTTCTTCGCTTGAGACGAAACATTTTAATGAAGTGATTTCACATCTTAGAGTCGCTCCATTCGCATATATCGCATCTTTGCATTTACTTTGTATGTAAATCACACCATGTGAAACGCTCGCTTCGCGTTGTATGTGAACGCACCATAAGTGTGCGTCTGCTCCTCCGTCACTGCATGTCATTAACACAGCGTGTCTGAACCAGGAACATCTGCCATTACACGATCATTTAAAGTGGACCTGCCTGTAATTAAATAGCACGAAGCTAATCATGTTTTTTAGACTGTGACGTAATCTAAAGGCAATTGTTTATTTACAACAACAACAAAATAAGCAGTGCAAAGCCATCCGATATATCCAGCACTAACTTCCTGTTTCAATAGTACATGTCACTACTGGAGCTTCTCGTCATTTAATGAAGTCTTTAAGCAACAACGTTCCTTTCTGCACTTCCTGTTTGGTTACACTATCTGAAGAGACTTTAGCCGATGTGTGCATAACTGTATTAGATTAAACACCGTTCTGTGTGTGTTTGTGTAGTTAACAGTCAGACTGGTTTGAGTGAGAAGCAGGATGTTTGTTCATGGTGTATCAGGTGATCATGTGACCGCTGAACCAACGACAGAACCCTACAGTAAGTCTTAAATAAGAGGTATACACAGCAGAGAACCAAGGGAGTGTTTTTAAGAGCAGGAAAAACGCCTTTCCTCGGCTACAAGCTATTTTTATCATAAGAACTTTTAATCTGCTTAAGCGAGATCAGTGAAAGTTTAAAGTGGTAATTATAACCCTCGGTTCCAAAACAAATCATGTTAAATAATGCAACTTAGCATATGCAGTTAAATGGTTAAATAGCATCTTAATGAAGCTAGGTACAGTTAAATAGTATTGATGTACCTCCAGGTCTTTCTCACTGACAGTTGGTGGTCCGCTCTCTCCATTGATGTATGTTGTTGACTGGATAACATCCAAAAGGGAAGAGGGGGGGGGGTTGTTTACACATGACGTATTAGTTACCAACATTACATTATGATTTTCTGTAAAGCTGCGTTTAAAAACAATGTGCATTGTGAAGTGTTATACAAATAAACATGACTTCTCTTAAAGGAAGCAGATAGACAGGTGTAAAGACTCACCTCAGACAGAAGTCCATTGAGCTGCTGGGAGAGCTGTCTCAAACTCTCTGTAGACGACAGCGTCCTGCTTAAACGTAAATACAAGTTATTTTTTGTGTGTGTTTTCCTCCCTACATCTGCATGATGCATAAAAGTGAAAAGCTTATTTGGAAAACACTGCAATAAAAGCCAAAGCATACTTTCATCATCAGTAAAGTACACACGTGCTGTCTGTGCGCAGCCCAGTTTTTCTAGACATGCACGGGCAATATCAAAAAGCAGTCGTAGTGCACATGCATCGAATGCATCCATGTGGGCCCGCGGTCAAAAGAGCATACTTTGAATGCCGATACATACTTTTATACTTCTGCATCGAACTCACGGCATAGGCTTTGCGCATTGACCAACGCGGCGGTTTGCATTTATAGTTCTGGGTTGGTGTGTCTTTGTCGTTTGGGAGTCCACACAGCCAAGTGCTGTATTAGAGAAAACACCTTCATTTCTAAAATAAACAGTTTATCGAATCAGAACATTCAAAGAGTTCTCATCAAAAAAATCCTCCATGTGCAGTCAATGACATCTTTGCAGATCTTGTTATTCTAGCAGTCAGTTTGTCCAGATACTCAGGTGACCTTTAGTGTTACACTTCCTGTAACACTTGACCTTTCACCCCACACTTCCTGTAGCACTTGACCTTTCACCCCACACTTCCTGTAACACTTGATCTTTCACCCCACACTTCCTGTAACACTTGATCTTTCACCCCACACTTCCTGTAGCACTTGATCTTTCACCCCACACTTCCTGTAGCACTTGCCCTTTCATCCCACACTTCCTGTAGCACTTGCCATAGATGTGTCTGTCTTGTCGGGCACTTCTCACACACCTTACAGTCTAGCTGATCCCACAAAAGCTCAATGGGGTTCAGATCCGTAACACTCTTTTCCAATTATCTGTTGCTCAATGTCTGTGTTTCTTTGCCCACTCGAACCTTTTCTTTTTGTGTTTCTGTTTCAAAAGTGGCTTTGCAGTTCTTCCCACAAGTCCTCCTGAGTCTTCTCTTTACTGTTGTACATGAAACTGGTGTTGAGCGGGTAGAATTCAATGAAGCTGTCAGCGGAGGACATGTGAGGCGTCTATTTCTCAAACTAGAGACTCTGATGTACTGATCCTCTTGTTTAGTTGCACATCTGGTCTTCCACATCTCTTTCTGTCCTTGTTAGAGACAGTTGTGCTTTATCTTTGAAGACTGTAGTGACACCTTTGGATGAAATCTGCAGTTTTTGGGGTAATTTCAAGCATTGTATCGCCTTCATTCCTCAAAACAATGATTGACTGACGAGTTTCTAGAGAAAGCTGTTTGTTTTTGTTGCCATTTTTGACCTAATATGGAGCTTAAGACTAGAGTCGACCGATTAATCGGCCGATTAATCAGCCGATTTTTGCATTTTTTACATAATCGGCATCGGCCAATATCCACGCATATGAAGCCGATTATTAGGCAGGCGCATCTGTGGGCAGCCTAATGTTGTTGTGGAACACGTGTTCGACGCACGCTGCCCCTAGAGTCATTCTCCAGCAGAGTGAGCAGACCTCATCCAGTGCCTAAGGAAGGAGCTAAGTTCCTTGGAGAAAACAGTAAGGATTAAATTTGTATAACTTCTTTAGATTTAATTAAAAACTTTTGATATGTTACTGCCAACTTCAAGAAAAAACGTGACAAACGCGATAGTTGACATGACGTTCGGCTACTTTGGATATTGATAGCGTAGTTGAAGTTGCATTATCACAGCAGAAGGGTTGCTATCATGTCACAATAAGCAAGCAAGAATTTAGCAATTACAGAAAGTGAATCTGAGACTTTTATTTGTTCTGTTTGTGTGTCTTATATTTGACAGGGTTGTCACTCAATGCAGAGAAATAAGTAATAAAATACCAACGCAGTATAGGCTAATGAAGGACTGGCTTTGTAAGCTCGGACGTTACCGGTTCTGCTGTCGGTACTGGAGAAATTAAGAAAATACATTTATTATTGCTATAAAGAGAAAGTTATTTTATCTCGCCAGCCATTTCTATGTATAATAATATGAAACCATTTGTCTATGATGCAATTTAGCTATTCGCAGTCAGAGAGAGAGAGAGAGAGAGAGATCGATCTCGCTCACGCGGTGCCACAGCGAGCACAACATGAGCCCAGCTTAATGAGTGACAGAACTAAACATTCAAACATAGCCTGGTTTAGATCTGTGATTATTAGTCTGATTTTATTTTAGATTTCGCCTTCCAAAGATTATAAGAAGAATATTTATACATAAGCCGCATTCTGTCTAGCACAACTTCCTTCCCTTCACAGCGGTGCACTGACATTTCTCCCTAAAACTCAAACTTAACGTCAGAATCAGCACGATCGGTGATTGTTGTAAAATGCTACTGTTGCTAAACTGCGCAAGAGATACCGTTCCCAAGGCGGCGCGCGCTCCGAAACACACCGCAAAGAGACAAGCAAACTATAGGCTACTTCTGGTTTCATGTGAGCGTCTAAACGATCAACTATACACAAAAATATGTCAAAACGACCGGCTTGGAGATTCACTTGAACACAGTTGATGTCTTAAATGGACGTAGTTATGGAAATAGTTGGGAGAAAATATGCTGCATCAGGAGCCTATTAGATCTGAACTCGGTCTTAAAGGGGAAGCAGTCTATTAAACATGTGACGATTGAGCCATTACTGCAAATCAAACAACAAAAGGCAAAGAGAAAATCACTTACAGCTCTTGAATGAATAACTTCTGCATTAATAAGCATTAATCTATCTATGATAAACTATGCAGTGTTATTTTACAATTGATTACTTTATTAGATTTCTTTTTAGACCACACCTGAACAGTAATGTTAGTAGACCTTCCTGAAATTAAATCACTGTGCCTATATAACGTTTATCTTTGTTTATATATATATATATATATATATATATATATATATATATATATATATATATATATAACAAAAAGAACCGTTAAGAATACCGTTAAAGTACCGGATCGATAAGCAGTATCGGTAAGATTGTAATACCATTAAACCTTAACGATACCCATCCTAGTTATGCCTGTGCTTCTCTTGGATGCTCTGAATATTGGATTACGTGTCTGGATTGCCCCTTAATTAAAGCTGCATTTGGATCTCAACCTTCGTGTCTCGGAGCAGTTCGTAACACCTGCTTTGTTTATTTAATATATTTGTTATACATTATTTATACAATATGTTTTTACATTATACATTTTTAATTTTAAGTGTACAAGTGCAGATTGGTCAAGTGTTCAATAAATGTATTTGTTGAGAAATGTTGTCTATCTTAAGTAAATATTTGTGTTACATTTTATCTTTCAAATAAGAGGTTAAAAACAAGCACATATCGGCCAAAATAAATCTGCAGCATTAATCGGCCATCGGCCGACCCGGATTTCAAAAGATCGGCATCGGCCTGAAAAAACAATATCGGTCGACCTCTACTCAAGACATGCCAGTCTATTACATACTGTGGCATCTCAAAAACAAACACAGACAGCGTTAAGCTTCATTTAACAAACCAAATATCTTTCAGCTGTGTTTGATGTAATGGCAAGTGATTTTCAAGTAGCAAATGATCAATTTAGCATGATTACTCCAGGATAAAGTGTTGGACTGATGACTGCTGTCTAGATTATAGTGATGGTGCTGTTTACATCAGTAATGTCCTGACTATACTCTGATCAGTTGAATGCCACTTTGGTGAATTAAAGTACCAATTTCCTTCCGAATCAGCAAAATCTGCACATTATTCCAAACGTTTGCCTGCCAGTGTATATCAAGCAAGAAAAAGAGAAAAAAAGTGTTGTAATCAGATGTGCCTTTGTATCATTCTGGGGGGGCGGACCCTCTGGTTACAAAGCGGACCAATCGCAACTGTTGTGGTCTGCATCGACGCAACAAGCGGCTACATTTTTTATTTAATGCTTTAACCGCCATAGCTGCCCATCGCCTACATCATAGGTTCGACACAGATGTATAAACCGCGCACATGACAGAACAGCACGTTATAAAATGAAGTACACCCCAGCATTAAGGCTCTATTTGTTTCCTACATTAGATAACATGAAATAAACAATACTAAGCAGTATTCGTCAATGCATTATGAACTAAAAACAAACAATGGTATTTCTGTATATTTCAGCTGTAGTGTGTGCTTTCAGTGCACCAAACAGAAAAGCAAAAATAAACATTGTTTTCAAGCAGAAAAACTAAAAGGCTGAATGTGAAATAAAGAGACAAATTCACCTGTTTTCTTCCACATGATGCTGATCACCATTTGAATCTGCTGTAGAGTTCTGCTGCATAAACAATCAAAACAAAATTTGTGACGATAGAATAGACTTCCAGTTTGTGACACATAAACCAGACAAAGCATTGCTCTGAATGAATGGACATACACGGCTCCTGATCAAATCATTAGCAGGTTTTAGAAAACATCAGCACACATGTGAACTGTTGAGAGACATGGCCAAAATAACAGCTGCGTTTCAAAAACTTGTGAGCTGCCAATCCAGACCGCATCAAAAGCCCAAAGCTGCTGTCCAGGAAGGCAGCTCAGTAGGTTTTGAAGCACAGCGGTTCAGTGACACTCAGACACACCTGCAGGACAGCGTTATGAGTGACACACTCGGAGTTAATAGCAGATGCGAGGTTACACACAGCCGAGTCTCGCTCGTGTTCAGCGCTGGTCTCCTCCAGATCCGGAGAGACCCGGTTCATCACATCCACATGATCCTGATGCAACACAGCCACAAACACACGTTAAACTCTGACACAGTGGGTTAACACACACACACACACACACACACACACACACACACTTCTGAATAGATGCTGTGATATTCAAAATTAGTTGGCAGAGTCCGAAATTAACATATGTTGCAGAGGTATATCAATATATCGCTTTTTGAAACTATTAGTTATCAGCAAATATCTTTGCCGACAGATCTTTTTTCTTAAATTTGGAAAGCCCAATTCCCACTACTTAGTAAGTCCTTGTGGTGGCATTGTGACTCGCCTCCATCCGGGTGGCGGTGGACGAATCTCAGAATCTCAGAGACCATCAATCCGCGTGACTTGTTGAGCCCGTTGCCATGGAGACCTAGTGCATGTGGAGGCTTCACGCCATCCACCACGGCATCAACGCTCAACTCGCAACACGCCCCACCGAGAACGAGAACCACATTATAGCGACCACGAGGAGGTTACCCCATGTGACTCTACCCTCCCTAGCAACCGGACCTTGGTGGGAATTGGGCATTTGAAATGTGGGGAGAAACGTGGCCCACAGTGTCCTTGGGCAAGACACTGAACCCCAAGTTGCTCCCAATGGCAGGCTAGCACCTTACATAGCAGCTCTGCCGTCATTGGTGTGTGAATGTGTGTGTGAATGGGTGAATTAGTCACAGTTAAAGCGATTTGAATACCGTTAAAAAGGCGCTATATAAGTGCAGAACATTTACCATTTACGTGGAGAAAAATGTATAAATACAATCATTATTACACCTTAACATATCAAATATGGATTAAATAGGGCTGCACGATAGCGATTAGTTTTCGATTAATTGTGCAGCCCTAATTAAAACCGAAGCTAACAACAAACCCCATTCAGATGATGCAAACATGGCAAAACATTTCAACTAAACAAGCCAAGAGATGCCTCGGTACCACTGAATAAACGTCTCTGTATCATATTACTGCATGCAGGGGAATACAAAAGGACCAAACTCAAGGAGGAGAGGAAGGAAACAGGAAAAACAGGAAGTAAGGAGTGACAGCGAGACGCTCACCTGACTGCTGTTGACAAATGGAGGTTGAGAAACTCCATTAGTCACGCTAACAACATCAGACACCAAAACTTTGAGAATATTCTCAATCTACAGGGGAAGGGAGAGGAAGATAGTGACAGCACAGGAGTGAGAGAGAGGAGGGAATAATTCAAGTGATAGTGACAAACGAAGTGCACAGGGGGCAGAAACACAGAAACACAAGATGATGGGATGGTAGAACTGAGGTTAACTACCTAGCTGCACGTTAGTCAGTCCTTTTAGTAATCAGACTCTCTGCAATGACTCCAAAATGTTGTGAGTATCACCCATTTAAAGGCACAAATCTCATGTTGCGTAGAGAAGCATTATATACAACAGATTCAACGATTATCAATGATCTAACATGGCATGATTTTGGCTGATCCCATCTCAGCAGTCATGACCTTCTCAAACGGTATCAAATAATTCAATTATAAAGTGTCATAATCCTGACATAATTCGCTGAACTGATAGGGGAAGCGGCCCAATTAAACCCACCCAAATCTAAGTTTGACATGTTTTCTTATAGAAATGTTTACAGCCTTCCACTAAAGTGAATACTGAAAAAAAGTTTCATTTATTATCTAAACACTCGTGTTATATTTTGTGATACTTTGTGATTTGTGTTAAGTCTGGAGTGGGCTTATAAAGAACATTTAAGCCCACATGTGCTCTGAATAAGACCACTATGCTTTTATGCACATTTTACTAAATAAATGTAGAGTTGACAATTAATTCAGTTTAATATGAGGTTCAATGGGTTATTTGCTCAGTGGAAAATAAAGCTCAATAATTGAGAGTCAAGGTAAACATCATATTTGATTAATAAAATAAAAAGCATATTTAACCATTTTAAATGCATGCAGTGCATGTTTGTAATTGTTGTTTAAACCAAATAATGATTCTGCTTTTAAGCTGTGAGCAAACAGGCTTTTTGAAGGCACCGATTCTTATAAAACCAATTGAAAATAAAGTTACATTTCTGGATTATAATTACAGGCAGAGCACTAAATCAGGGTGTGTTCACACTTGGCAGGGTTGGTTGGATTAAAACGAACTCTGGTGTGATTGCTCTGTTAGTGCGGTTCATTTGAACAAGTGTGAACCCTGTCATCCGAACCTTGGTGCGCACCAAACAAGCAGACCAAGACCGCCTGAAAAGTGGGGCTCGTTCTGCTTCCAAACAAACTCTGGTGCGGTTCGATTGCTGAACGCAACATGGATTAAAGATGTCTAAACAGTCCAAAAACAGGAAGTAATTTGCTTAATATTGACCTCAAGCATACCTGGTTCTTCTCATCATAGGAGCTATGATTCCCATAACAGTTCGGGACTGATGTCGGAACCGCCTGTCAGCCGTCCTTGCAGCATATCATCGTTTGGGGAATGGAGGAATTCCTGACACACTTTATTAACTCCTCATTTGTTCTCAGCTGGTAAAAATATCACCGTATATACATCCAACGAGCACATTTCTCCAGCATCGTTTTGGATGTTCGGTAAGTTCCGTCAAATAACATACATCATAAAAGCCGTCCAATCAGGTCGTGACTTTTCCCTGATGCCTTTGGTTTTGTATCGTTAGGTTCGGTGTTAAAAATGCCAGTGTGAACGCTACACGAACCAGAACTAAATGTATCATTTTCGGTCCGGACCAAGAGAATCGAACTACAAGTGTGAACACACCCTTAAATATTTTCACTTAATGTAGTTATCAGCGTTTTTTTTTTTTTATTAATCCCTTTATTTTAAAACCGTTATCATTCAGGAGGTCTGGGTATCTCGGTGAGTATTGACGTTGACTATCACCACTAGAGTCGCGAGTTTGAATCCAGGGTGTGCTGAGTGACTCCATTCAGGCTTCCTTAGCAACCAAATTGGTCCAGTTGCTAGGGAGGATAGAGTCACATGGGGTAACCTCATCGTGGTCGCTATAATGTGGTTCTCGCTCTCGGTGGGGCGTGTAGCGAGTTGTGCGTGGATGCCGTGGAGAAGCCTCCACATGAGCTAGGCCTCCGCGGTAACGCACGGTCTCAGACGGAGGTCGAATCTCAGTTGCCTCTATCCGTCCTGGATTGAGGCGGGTCACTAGCCACAACGAGGACTTAGAGCGCATTGGGCATTCCGAATTAGGGAGAAAGGGCGAGAAAAAAATTAATTATCATTCCTAGGCCGGTTTGGTAATCTGACTCCAGATAATTGGCTTTTTTTTTTTTTGAGGTCATCAAAAACAGTGACATTTTGGAGGAACTTCCAAAATCGACGCTGACCACCGAAGCGCATGTTCCCAAATAACTCAAGAACGAAACATTGGATTGGCTCCAAATGAAAAGTGAAATGATACCAACAACTGTGCGCATTTCCTCCGCAACAACATATTTTTGCCTGCTTTTTGTCTATTTTACATGTCAAAATAAAACAGTACGTGGGCTTAATAGTCACCTCCCCTATTCAATTCACTGGAGAAAAAAAAACAGTTTTGCCAGAGTTTGAAAAATTATCAAACTACTATTTTAATTTATTTATGGTCAAATAAAAATACGTTAATCAATATCCGCAAACCATCTCATGAGCTGGACAAACAACATCTTGAGAAGATTAAGCATCTCCTTTCAATAATAATTTGTACTTTTTCCATGCAAAGCGCCAATGACCAATCAGTCAAAAGACAATCAGACCCCAACTATGTGCTCAGACTGTCAATATTCGTCCTGTTTGGCCCTTGAAGCACCGATGTTGAAGGTGATTTACAGTAGAAGAGATTTAACCTGACTCACATTGTCTGGCGAGAGTCTGTCAGCAGGTGTGTTGGGCTGACCTTCTCCTTTGACCTTCCTCTTCTTCTTTGGTCCAGCACTTCCTGTAGATGGTGTAGTCTTCTGCTGAAACTCCTTCAGCTACAGAGTGAATATGCAGAAATGTTAAACACACAGAACAGAGCTTAACTGATGTTTTTGGCTAGAGTGTTGATGTAGTTAGCAACAGACTGATAAATTAGCCAAGATTAGGCCATTAGAAGATTATCAGTGTTAACAGAGGTGTTAGCTCTCCCTAATGTTAACACAATGCCTGTTTCACACTTTTTAAAACATTTCAAGTATATATTACGAAAAAAGTCTGCTTACAGAGTAAATATAGATCAAATGCTATAATTAAATTGTATTAGGCTATAACGCATATAAATCAGCGGTTTATCAGCCATCGGCTCATTTCATATCGGCCATTGAAAATCCCATTTAAAGGACACTTTATATAAAAGCTACAATATTACTCATACCTGTAAACCGATTACTGGAAGGAGGGCAAACAATTCATATAAACCCTTACAAATTTAAACAAAACCACTTAATGTCTGAATGTCATTGAATTGGATGATACAATATATCAAAGGAAAAGTGACATTTAGCAAACACACTTTCAATCAAAACGTTTTTTTTTGTAATTAACATTTTTGATTGATTCTTAAAATAAATAAACAAAAGCAAAATATATATAATATATATATATATATATATATATATATATATATATACACATAGAATCAACATTTAAACCCCTTCCAATCCCCCAACTCCACCCTGACCCCTAACAAACATCTCTGTGGTCACACATGAGTATATACACACAAAAAGCCCCAAAAACAATATATATATATATATATTTAATCATACACATTTAAAACTATACTACTCTCTCCACCGCCCCACTCCGAGAGCCCTACAAAAATTCCAAAGTTGCCCCATTTCCCAACAAATAAATCCAAGTTACCCCATCTTCCAAATGACACATCCTCAAAAGCCGCCACCCACCCCATCTCCGTGCACCACTCCCAAAACGGGGGCACTCCAGCTGACCTCCAACCCCTCAAAATAATCTGCCTGGCGATCATCACACTGGTCAGAAACCATTTCTCTGTGCGTCTATTCCCCACATTGATGACTGCCCCATCACCCAAAATCAGATCGCCCCATCACCCAGATCTCAACACACCACCAGGTCGTAGGTGGGTGTGTCTTTAAGACCAAGCCTATACAACCTAGAGGGGGTCCAATATAATCTTTCAATGTAAAATCTAAGACACACCCACTTGCATCTCTAGATACACACTTTACATTTATTCGAATCCTAGCACACACTCCTTCCTCCAACACAAAGTTTAAATATTTCTCCCAAAATCTCTTGAGGGAAGTCAAAGCTCCATCCCCCTGACTCTGAATTAGCAGGGAGTAATACACTGATGCCTCATGACCTTTTCCAAAAGCAGTAATCACCCCTCCCAGAGTATCTGCCTCTTTAGGGGGGGTGTGCTACTCCCAAAAATAGTACAGAGCAGGTAAGACTGGGAATCCCAAAATGATGAAGCAGATTTTCAGAAGATCTCAGCACTCCACTCTCATATAGGTCATGGAGTGTAGTAACCCCCCTCACAATCCACTGACCAACAGAATGGGGACTTATTAACACATAATTTACGGTTCATCCATATGCTTGAGGCGACATTTAAATAAATGTCCAAATTAAACACTCTGGGCACTTTTGTCCATACCGAGTGTAAATGTGAGATAACGGGGTGTGACTTAACTTCTCCATTTAGTTTAACAAAAAGACTTTGGGGCAATAACTTCCTGAGGTTTGAACTGTGAAAACAATAGATCTAATGTTGAAAGTGGAGACCAGCAGTATTGTGACACTTCTTATTTGCCAAACCCTAGTGAAACATCTTGATAGTGTAAGTGTAAATGTTAAAAGTATACGTTAGTTCGGAAAAAAATATCCTGCAGCATTTGAGCGCAGATAACACTTGCCTTGTTTAATGAAATGAAATTCAGACATTGTTTTGTCTCAGTTGTCCCATTTCTGGCACAATGCAAGCAAGCTCTGGTGCAAACACCTTGTGAAAGTGTCTGTTATCTAAATCGAGATGACTACATCAAGTTCCACTGCACCAGCGACACTCACACAGACCGATGCGGTCAGATATGACTCAGTGACCTGCAAAGGACAAACAGTAAATTCTGTTGTCCTAATGCTGTCATATGGAGAGCACAGCGTCTTTGCACAAGTGTGTGTTCCAGCTGTAATGGGACAGACGGTCTAAATCAGATATCATATGACACAGACCTGCCTCCTCATAACTTAAATTCCAGTAGTGATTTCTTGATGCACAGTTGACATTCCAGACCACAGACACACAGACAGTGCTAAGGACAGCCGACGTGTTTTAAAACATATATTGAGATGCCTATCTACACAGCATTTTGCATGGTGAACTGCCTACCTAGTCAACATTTTGGGCATCTGGTGGCTGCCTTGCTTACCTAGAACATATACACAGCATTCTGGGGTATTTTAGGGAGTCGTTTACACTGTGCACTGCCTACTACACTGACAACATTTTGAAGCATCTAGGAAGCTGTCGACATAGACAGCATTTTGGAGCATCTAGTGAGTTGCCTATATAGTGAACTGCCTATCTAGACATCATTGCTCAACAACTGGTTAAAAGGGCATCAAGTCACAAACTGCACTTTAACATTAAATAAAAGTACGAAGTAAAATTTTAGATTGTGGTAAACTAATTAACTGTTTTAGATTTTTTGTTGTTGAGTGAAACTGACGCCAAACACAGATGCTAACAACATTAGCATCCCATGCTAAACTGTCATCCATTCTCTCACAGACACGGATCAACCGTATAACGTAATACTTATAGGCTATAATAGTTCAAAACACAACTTTCCAATGCGAATAGGTGGACACATGATAATTAGGATGTATGCGGTGGGATTTATTTCGCACAGGCCCCACTTAATCCCCGACCTCTCCTGAAAACCACGAACGCCAGGGAGTCCTGGCAGCCGGACCCGCGCTTATCGAGAGACCGGTAGACGTGGAATGTCACCATGACAGATGAAACAATTGATTCAGTTATAATAAACAGTTGGATTATGATACAATGATTGTAATAAATGAAATAAAACTCTAAAAACGCACCCTTTTCTTGGCTGCAGCGAGTTTGGTTTGCCTGTTCTGGTCCGCCATCCTCTCACGCAGCTGAGCGAACGGCAGCACCACGTCATCAGATCATGAGCGCGCGCGTGTTTATGTGTGTGTGTGTGTGTGTGTGTATGTATGTGTGTGTGTACGTGTGTATATATGTGTGTGCGTGTATATGAGTGTTATGTATGTGTGTATGTGTGTGTATATGTGTGTGTTTATGTGTGTGTATGTGTTTATATATTTGTGTGTTTCTGTGTATATGTGTGTGTGTGTGTGTTTGTTTGTATGTATGTGTGTATATATGTGTGTGCGATAGTATATGAGTGTTATGTATAGTGCAGAAATGTGAGTGTGTAAGTCTTATATAACGTGTGTAATGTGAGTGTGTGTTTATATATGTGTGTGTATGTGTTTATATATTTGTGTGTTTCTGTGTATATGTGTGTGTTTGTTTGTATGTGTGTGTATATATGTGTGTGCGTGTATATGAGTGTTATGTATGTGCGTATGTGAGTGTGTGTTTATATACGTGTGTATGTGAGTGTGTGTGTGTATATATGTGTGTGATGTGTTTATATATTTGTGTGTTTCTGTGTATATGTGTGTGTGTGTGTGTGTTTGTATGTGTGTGTATATATGTGTGTGCGTGTATATGAGTGTTATGTATGTGTGAATGTGAGTGTGTGTTTATATACGTGTGTATGTGAGTGTGTGTTTATATATGTGTGTGTATGTGTTTATATATTTGTGTGTTTCTGTGTATATGTGTGTGTTTGTTTGTATGTGTGTGTATATATGTGTGTGCGTGTATATGAGTGTTATGTATGTGTGTATGTGAGTGTGTGTTTATATATGTGTGTGTATGTGTTTATATATTTGTGTGTTTCTGTGTGTGTGTGTGTGTGTGTGTATATATGTGTGTGTGTGTATATGTCTGTGTGTTTGTGTATGTGTGTGTGTGTGTGTGTGTGTATGTCTGTGTGTGTGTTTGTGTATATGTGTGTGTGTGTGTGTGTGTGTGTATGTATGTGTGTATATATGTGTGTGAGTGTATATGAGTGTTATGTATGTGTGAATGTGAGTGTGTGTTTATATGTGTGTGTGTGCGTGTTTTTGTGATTTACGAGGACAATTTTGTAAGTTACAAATTAGTAATTACAAGGGTATTATGCTATAAATGTGATTTATGAGGACATTTGTAGTGTCCCCATAATTCAAATCGCTTAAAAATCATACTAAACAATGTTTTATTGAAAATGTAAAAATGCAGAAGGTTTTCTGTGAGGGTTAGGTTTAGGGGTAGGGTTAGGTTTAGAGGATAGAATCTATAGTTTATACAGTATAAAAGTCATTATGTCTATGGAAAGTCCTCATAATGATAGGTAGACCAACATATGTGTATATGAGTGTGTTTATGTGTGTGTATGTGTTTATATATTTGTGTGTTTCTGTGTGTGTGTGTGTGTGTGTGTGTGTGTGTGTGTATGTGTGTGTGTGTATATGTCTGTGTGTTTGTGTATGTGTGTGTGAGTGTGTCTGTGTGTTTGTGTTTGTGTATATGTATCTGTGTGTTTGTGTATATGTGTGTGTGTGTGTGTGTGTGTGTGTATGTATCTGTGTGTTTGTGTATTTGTGTGTGTGTGTGTGTGTTTATGTGTCTGTGTGTGTATGTGTGTGTGTGTGGAGGTGCAATGCCAGATGTTTGCATAATTCCAATTTTATTTCTGATGATTTCTATTTTATCAGTGTAATACTTCCCAAAGAAGGAGGACAGGAAACAGGTCTTCACCACAAGGTAAGGTTTTTAATTCCCTTTTGCTTCGTACAACTATCACACATACAATACAATGCCAAACACTGAGTTCGCTTGTCATCTCTCTCCCCTGTGGGGCCCTCTCGCTGCCTTTTTATGCCGCTCTCCTCGTACTCACTGATATTAGAGACAGGTGTTAGACATAAATTAGCTCAGGTGTAAGCGCCCTTACCGCTTTTCTCTCCCGGACGGGCGCTTGACCACGCCCCCGCTGCCACATACCCCCACCGCCCGACTCAGGCCGGGGCGTCATCCGGCCTGCCTACCACTCCCCCCCCCTCATTTCTGGAGAGGAAGTCGGCGACAGCCATCTGCACCCCCGGTCTGTGGACCACCTTGAATTTAAAGGGCTGGAGAGCCAGGTACCAATGGGTGATCCGGGCGTTAGTATCTTTCATGCGATGGAGCCACTGCAGCGGGGCGTGATCCGAGCAGAGGGTGAAGGCCCGCCCCAGCAGGTAGTAACGGAGGGTGAGGACCGCCCACTTGAAGGCCAAACACTCCTTCTCCACGGTGCTGTACTTAGTCTCCCTTAAGGAGAGCTTACGGCTAATGTACAGCACCGGGCACTCCTCCGCCTCCACCACCTGCGAGAGTATGGCCCCCAGCCCTCTGTCTGAAGTGTCCGTCTGTAATAAAAAAGGGAGATAGAAGTCAGGTGCATGAAGAAGCGGCCCCCCACAAAGTGCGGCTTTAATCTGCATAAACGCCTGTTGGCACTGCTCCGACCACTGGACCGGATCTGGAGCCCCCTTTTTAGTGAGGTCAGTCAGCGGGCTGGTGACGTCCGAATAATTAGGCACAAACCTTCTATAATAGCCAGCCAGCCCCAGGAACTGCCTCACCCCCTTTTTGGTCTTAGGTCTAGGGCAAGTCGCAATCGCCGCGGTCTTATCAAATTTGGGGACGCACCTGGCCATGACCCAAGTGGAACCCCAGATACCGTACCTCCACACGCCCAATCGCGCACTTCTTAGGGTTTGCTGTGAGCCCCGCCACCGCAGCGATCTCAGGACGGCCCTCAGATGTTGCATGTGCCGCTGCCAATCATTGCTATAAATTATTATATCATCTAAATAGGCAGCGGCGTACGCGGTGTGTGGTCTGAGGATCCGATCCATGAGGCGCTGAAACGTGGCCGGAGCCCCAAACAAACCGAAAGGAAGCGTCACAAATTGGTGTAATCCAAACGGCGTAGTGAAGGCTGTTTTCTCACGGGACATTGGTGTCAAGGGGATCTGCCAATAACCCTTTGTTAAATCCAAGGTCGAATAAAATCGAGCAGTACCTAACCGATCGAGCAGTTCATCAACACGGGGCATTGGGTACGCATCAAATTTAGACACTGCGTTGACTTTTCTGTAATCCACACAGAATCGAACAGACCCATCACTCTTGGGAACAAGAACAACCGGGCTGGACCAATCACTGTGGGATTCCTCTATTACGCCCATATCAAGCATCGCATCTAATTCCTCCCGTACTGTTTTCTTTTTATGTTCGGGTAAGCGATAGGGGCGGCAACGCACCACCGCGCCCGGCTCGGTCTCGATGTGGTGCTGTATGATGTCTGTACGGCCCGGTAGAGGGGAGAACACATCCGCAAATTCCTTTTGTAATTCAGAAACCTCTGTGAGTTGACGCGGTGAGAGGTGGTCTCCACAAGTAAGCGGAGTGTGTTAAATTCTCCTGTGTTAGTCGCCCCAGTGTGTGGAGTTTTGCTCTAAGATCGAGAACGAACTGAATTTCATTTTTGCTATTAGAAGGTCCCTCCTCCCAAGCTTCGCGGATGACGTCAAGGACACCGCGGGGGCGTCGCCCGTACAGCAGCTCAAATGGGGAAAACCCTGTGGAGGCTTGTGGGACCTCTCGTACTGCAAACAACAGGGGGTCTAGCCACTTATCCCAATTTCTAGCGTCATCGGGTACTGCAATTTACTGAATCATGTTCTTGAGCGTTTTATTAAATCGTTCCACTAGGCCATCAGTCTGCGGATGGTAAACGCTAGTGCTGAATCGATTTAATGCCTAAGAGCTCGTAAAGTTCGCGAGTGTTACGTGACATAAAAGTCGTGCCTTGATGCGGTGAGGATTTCTTTCGAATTCCGACCCGGAGATTATCTTGAAGAGTGCCCCTGCAACACTACGTGCGGAGATGTTGCTCAGAGGCACTGCTTCCGGAGATCGCATCGCGTAATCCACTAGGACTAATACGAAGCGATGTCCGCGTGCTGACCGTTCTAATGGCCCGACGAGGTCCATCCCAATTCTTTCGAAGGGGACCTCGATTAATGGTAGAGGGCGCAATGGCGCTTTTGGGGTGGCCGGTGGGTTTACCAGCTGACATTCAAGGCACGCCGCACGCCGCACACCACCTGCGGACGTCACCGCCAATGCCCGGCCAATAGAAACGGGCTATTAGACGGAGAAGTGTTTTCCGTTCCCCTAGGTGACCGGCCATAGGATTATAGTGAGCCACCTGGAAAACCATTTCCCGGCGGCTCCGTGGAATCAATAATTGTGTTACTTCCTCCTTTGTTTGAGCGTCCTGTGTCACTCTATATAACCGATCTCTAATCATGGCAAAGTATCGGTATGCAATGGCGATGCCCGGCCGAGCTGTTGACCATCAATTACTCTCACTTGGTCAAGAGCATGTTTAAGGGTTTCGTCCCGCGACTGCTCTAGAGGGAAGTCCCCTCAGGGAATTCCCTGAGAGGAGGGGCGCCACCTCGCCCCTTCCCTCGTCATTCCGAAGCAGCCGAGGATGGTCCCGCTCTGCCTCCCCGCCAAAGCATCGCACACCACACACTTCTTTATGCAGGACCCATCTGCACAAATACCCTCTAAAATATCTTTAAAATTCAGCTAATCAGTACCCAAGATTAGTGGATGGGTGAGGCGGAACTAACCGCTGCCTCCACACTATGTTTTTTCCCCTGAATTTAATCGCCAAAGTCACCATGGGATACTTGTGAACATCCCCATGCACACACCTCACCCTCACCAGTTTAGCTAAACCCAAAGCCCCGGGTTGAACCAAGCATTGGTGGATGGTGGTCTGATTGCAGCCGGTATCCAGCAAAGCTTGGTAAATACCCCTGATCCTTACCGGAATCCGGTATGCTCCAGCCCGATAGGGGGCAGCCTGCGGGACATCGGAGACCCGCACCACCGTCCCCACTTCCATCAGCGGACACTGATCCCGGAAGTGGTCCGGGTCTCCGCACCTCCAACAGGCTGGCCCAGGCGTTGCGGCCGCACTTGTGCTGGCGAGCGCCCCCACCTGAGGAGGAGAGCGGCTGAATGGGAGGGTACATTCTCCCAAGGCCGGGAAGCTGGTCTCTGGAACCCTCCACGCCTGCGCAGGGCAGGAACGGGCCCTGGGGAGAGAACAGAAGGAGAGAACATGGGGAAGGGGCGAGGGCAGGGGCAGACACAAGGGAAGGGGAAAGAGAGAGAGACGAAGAAGAAGAGGGCTCGTCCGCCCTCGGGATCGCCGCCAAGTGGTCCTCCGCCAACCGAACAGCTTCCTCCAGCGACGCCGGGCGATGGCACTGGACCCACCCCGACGTCTTCCGAGGCAGCCGTTGAATGAACTGTTCCAGTACCACCTGGTCGATTACTCCCTCGACGTCGCGGTCCCCCGCGAGCAGCCACCTCCGACAGGCGTCCCAGAGCCGTTGAGCAAACGCGAACGGGCGATCGGACATTCCTAGTTTCATACCCCGGAATAGCTGGCGATTCTCTTCCGGGCTCCGACCGACCCGCTGCAGAATAGACCTCTTCAGATCGGTGTAGGCCAGGAGGTTCGTCGCCGGCAGCTGCTGTGCCGCAAGTTGAGCTTCCCCGGACAGGAGGGGAATCAGGCGGGCTGCCCACTGTTCGTGGGGCCAGCCCCAGATTTCTGCTGAGCGCTCAAACAAATCGAGGAAGGCCTCAGGATCATCTGCTGCCCCCATCTTCTGTAGCATGGGGGGGGCAGCGTAGCGCGGGTGTCCGGGGTCGCGGTTGTGGCTGACGCATCCTCCTGGCTGAGGAGGCTCCGGATGGCGAGCCGGTCCTCTGCCTGAGCCCGCATGATTTTGAAAAACCGGCGATCTTGGTCTTGCCGGAGCTCAAGCAGGGATTGTTGGTGGCCTTGATGCAGCGTCGCGAGGGACTGGAGGACTTCTGCCAGCTGGGAGGACTCTATGGGGCGACCACTTTCCATGTTTCCTTTTAAATTCCCGGTTTCGGCACCAGTGTAATACTTCCCAAAGAAGGAGGACAGGAAACAGGTCTTCACCACAAGGTAAGGTTTTTAATTCCCTTTTGCTTCGTACAACTATCACACATACAATACAATGCCAAACACTGAGTTCGCTTGTCATCTCTCTCCCCCGTGGGGCCCTCTCGCTGCCTTTTTATGCCGCTCTCCTCGTACTCACTGAAATTAGAGACAGGTGTTAGACATAATTTAGCTCAGGTGTAAGCGCCCTTACCGCTTTTCTCTCCCGGATGGGCACTTGACCACGCCCCACTGCCACAATCAGTAAATAAATTCATGAAATTGTCACTATTGTGCTGTGACGGAATATCTGGTTCAGTAAAGGCTTTATTCCTAACCAATTTATCCACAGTACTGAATAAACACCTAGGATTGTTGTGGATGTTTTCTATGAGTTTGCTAAAATATGCTGACCTTGTAGTTTATAGTGCCTGTCTGTAGCTAAAGACACTATCCTTCCATGCACCACAAAATACCTCTAATTTTGTATTCTTCATTTTCCGAGCTGCTCTCTTGAGAGCATGATTGTGATCATTGTACCATGGTGCAGGGCTTATTTCTTTCATTTTCTTAAATCAATGGGGGTGGCGACAATATCAAGAGTGTGAGAGAAGACTGTATTTACATTTTCTGTTATTACATCAAGTTCTTCTAGACTTTTTGGCTCACTGAGTATGTGAGACAATTCTGGAGGATTATAAGTGAAGCTCTATTTAGTGGTCAAAAGAATAGTTCTATCTGAACGATAGCGTGGTGTAGATTGAGTGCCATTAGATGATCGTAGCATACAAGAGACGAGGTAATGATCTGAGATGTCACATTTAATCACATTTTTTTCAAATGATTTAGTGAGGGGTTTGTGTTTGATAGTTCGGTGAACAGACGCAGTCTTTACATGATATGTAGGTGATACAGTCTCTATGTGTTGTAGTTCATGTGACCTGTGTCACGTCTTAAGGCAGCTAGCAGACATTCGGATTAGCCAGTTTGTCTGCTTCCAGACCTGACCTATTGCCTTAATTACTCCTCTCATGACCAACTTGTCTGTGAATATTGAATATATGTCATCCCTTTACTTCCTTGTCCCAGTTCTCTGGCCACATCCCCTCAGCAGCCTCTTTAATTAATCCTTTGACTTCAGATTTACTTAATAGTCCACTGATGTCAATTATGGAATGTGTAAGAGCTTGCTTAGCCATATTATCCACTCCACTCCAACATCAGTAGGTACCCATAAAACAGTATTATTCTGATGTATACTGAACAAACTCTGGAGAATATCCAATACAATATCTTGCCTAGATGAGGATTTAACACTCATTAAACTTGTAAGCGCCGAATAAGAGTCAGAACAAATCACTACATTTAGAGGATGGATTTCTTCCACCCACTGTAAAGCCAACTGAACTGCTATCATCTCTGTTGTATAAACTGATAAATGATTTGATATCCTTATAACAAATTTTTTTATTTGAAATGAGGAATGAACACTACTGCAGCTATACGCCTAGAATCAGAGTCTTTTGAACCATCAGTACATACTTTTCAGAAAGAATAAGTATTTCTTAATAAATGGTCTGCCATTGGAGGCAACTTGGGGTTCAGTGTCTTGCCCAAGGAGACTTCGGCATGTGGAGTCATGTGGGCTGGGAATCAAACCGCCAAACCTGCGATTGGTGGCCGACCCACTCTACCACCTGAGCCACAGCCGCCCTTGTGGTGGCGATGTGACTCGCCTCAATCCGGGTGGCGGAGGACGAATCTCAGTTGCCTCCGCGTCTGTAGACCATCAATCTTATCATGTGGCTTGTTGAGTATGTTACCGTGGAGACCTAGTGCGTGTGGAGGTTTCATGCTATTCTCTATGGCATCCATGCACAACTCACCACGCACCCCACTAAGGGCAAATCACATTATAGTGACCACAGGAGGTGACCTCATTTGACTCTACCCTCCCTAGCATCCGGGCCAATTTGGTTGCTTAGGAGACCTAGCTGGAGTGACTCAGGACTCCCTGGATTCAAACTTGTGACTCCAGGGGTGATAGCCAGCGTCAATACTTGCTGAGATACCCAGGCCCCCTCGTGGAGCATATTTAACATCTCCAGTTTCAGCTGTTCAAGTTGAAATGGGTGCATGCCTCTAAATTTAAGAAGATAGCATTTAATAAGGTTGTATTGGGCAAACGCCTAAATCACCCAGCAAAAAAGGTAGTGCGTCCTAGTTGGGAACATGGGAAAAGTAAATGCACCAGTATTGGTTGGGTTGTTGGAGATTTAGTTAAAGGTATGGGATTAGAGGAGTATAGATATACATCAATATTAACTTTGCCGCCAGTACTGTGATGGGTCATGCCACTGCCCAGTGTTGAGTGTTCAGCAATCTGATACAAGACAGGATTTGGTTATAGAGATTCTTCAGGATTTATATTCATTACTGCAGAATAATATGCATGTTCCGATGGGTTTGAAAGGAAATGAAGAGGCGGATACATTGGCTAAAAAGGCAATTAGAGAGGGAAACAGTGGATATACAAGTGTCTTTTAGTAGATCAGAGATAAAATCAATAATCAAAAAGAAAATAAATAACATATGGCAACAGCAATGGGAGAATGAAAGAAAAGGCAGACATTTGTATGCAATTCAACCAGCAGTAGGAAATGGTAGGTTATCAGGAGGGAGGAGTGAAGAGAATATAATAACATGACTAATGTTGGGTCATACAGGGCTGAACAGTACATTATACTTAATAAGCAAACATCCAACAGGATTAGGTGAAGTGTGTGGAGTCAGTGAATCAGTGGAGGAAATGTAGAGTAGAAAGAAAGAGTTAAGCAGAAAGGAAGAACAGCTTACATTAACTAATTTGTTAAAGCGACAAATAGGAAGTAATAAAAGATCAATATCATGAATTATCTGGAAAGTTCATGGCTAGTTTTATTTAGCTATTATATATTTTTTTTAGGGGCTACGTGTGTTAGCTGCAGCCCCGAAGGTGTTAGGAAATTAGGTGTGATTGTGAATAGTGTCGATGGTCCAAATGGGCGATAGATGGCGGTAATGCGCCAATGGGTTTGCGAACCGCCGTAAAACAGCAAGAAGAAGAAGAAGAAAACATGTTGATTGGCTAATTCACGAGTTCAAATGACGTCATTGTGCGCGGTGGGCCAATCATCACGCTCCACCTTACGCATGCGCACCGGATCACTCAAAAACATCCTGGCGGTAAAAGCGAAAAGAGTGTCAACAACGTAACAAAGCTACAAAAGGTGATTTGTTATCATAATAAATAAAATAATTGTTTGAAATTTTACCGATTGTACAGCGTGAAACGAGCAACTAAACGCAGCGATTAACGCGCAGACGTGAATGACTGCTTTTGTTTTATTATGTTATATATTTAAATATACAAATTGTATTTTTATTCAATTCTGTTATTGTTTCTTACTGACAATTTAACACGTCGCAGATACCGCGATGTCCCAGAGAAGCGATACCGTGTTTGTCTCATCTTTGGGTAAAGGAGATAGTTTACATCAACAAGGTTTGAATATCTGAAAGTTTTTGCCTCTATTTCTCAGTAGTTTTGATATTATATTTTATTTCCACCAATTACTGTTGCATGTTGGATTCTCATGTGACTTTCCACCCTCACTGGACCATAATTAATCACTTTTTGTACCTTTAGTTTTAGCCGCTTTCCCCCTGTGCCAGATGACAGAAGGTGATTTGATCCAGAACCCTTTATTCTGTAAATTACTGGCAACTCTTTCCCAGCATGTGGACCGAACCGGACTCACACAGCACCTCAGGAGAGATCTTGAGAAGGTTGGACCCGATTACTGCATTCACCCTTTGTAACCAGTGATTCGTTTATTATGATATTTGAAACAGTTGGAGCAGTTCGTTAAAGGGACAGTTCACCCAAAAATGAAAATTAATTAAGACCAATTGACTTAACATAAACTGTAGACTCTATTCAAACTTTGATTTGAAGAAAACTTAAGTCTTAGGAGTGACATATATCTGTTTGGTTTTTGTAAAAGTTTTACTTTTAAATAAATATAAGATAACCTTTTGGAAATGTTCTATTAACAATTAACAGAATTTTCAGCAACGCCACTCACATACTTAAAGGGACAGTGCACCCAAAAATGTAAATTCTCTCATCATTTATTCACCCTCATGTCATCCCAGATGTGTTTGACTTTCTTTCTGCTGCAGAACACAAATTAAAATTTTAGAAGAATATTTCAGCTCTGTAGGTCCAAACAATGCAAGTGAATGGTGACTAGAAAGTTGAAGCTCCAGAAAGCATATAAAGGCAGCATAAAAGTAATCCAAAAGACAAGAGTGGTTTAATCCATGTCTTTAGAAGTGATATGATAGGTGTGGGTGAGAAGCAGATCAATATTTAAGTCCTTTTTTACTATAAATTCTCCCTGCCTGGTCAGTGGCGAAATGCACAAAGAATATTAATCACCAAAAACAAAAGAATATGGTGAAATTGAAGGTAAAATAACTTAAATATTGAACTTTTTCTCTCCCACACCTATCATTTGGCTTCTGAAGGCATGGATTAAACCACTGGAGTTTTATGGATTACATTTATGCTGCCTTTATGTGATTTTTGGACCTTCAAAATTCTGGTCACCATTCGCTTGCATTGTAAGGACCTACAGAGCTGAAGTATTCTTCTAAAATCTTCATTTGTGTTCTGCAGAAGAAAAAAGTCACACACATCTGGGATGGCATGAGGGCGAGTAAATGATGAGAGAATTAAAAATGTTTGGTGAACTGTCCCTCTACCTTAGAGTGATTCAGTAATTTTTAATGCAAATGTGTACTTAGTAGGTCCTCGTGGCGGTGTGGTTACTCGCCCCAATCCGGGTGGCGGAGGACGAGTCTCAGTTCCGCTTCTGAGACCGTCAATCCGCGCATCTGATCACGTGACTCGTTGTGCATGACACCGCGGAGACTCACAGCATGTGGAGGCTCATGCTACTCTCCACGATCCACACACAACTCACCACACGCCCCATTGAGAGCGAGAACCACTAATCACCACTACGAGGAGGTTACCCCATGTGACTACCCTCCCTAGCAACCGGGCCAATTTGGTTGCTTAGGAGACCTGACTGGAGTCACTCAGGATTCAAACCCGCGACTCCAGGGGTGCTAGTCAGCGTCAATACTCGCTTTTAATATTTAAAGTGCTGTACTGGTCTTAAGATTTTATAACTTTACACGTATCGCACAGACATATGTAGAAACCAACAAACATGTTGGTTTGTCATATATTTCCGTGTCTATGGGTCTTTGCAGGCCGAGCGTGAGTTGCACACACAGAGGTTGGGTTGGCTGCGAGTGGAGAGTCTTCATCGGGTTCTTCAAGAGATCGTCCAGGAGCATCGCTTCAGTAAAGACTCCAATGCAGACGAGAAGGTAAATATATATATATATACATTATTTTTATATGGGTGTTTCTTCAACTTCTGGTACTTTCACGTATATTTTATGAATCCTAAATACACACAATAAAAACAATATTTTCACACTTTCTGCGTAGTTTGGATATGATGCCTCTTAAAAATCTCCTCACCCTTGATTTTTCAAAAAGCCTTATTAGGGGCATAATCGTTTGGTGGGGTGGAAATGACGCCACAACTGTGGGACAGTCGTCGTTTTTGAGCAATTAATAGAAATCATTTTTACACTGTAAATATTGTATAAGTATTGTGGTGGACCAGCAGTCCGGAGCCCAGCTGACGTAGGTGCGCCGAGTCCGCGGGCGGGGCACCTAAGACCCGAGGCCTACACGGGTCGAGAGAGCGGCGACGCGAAAACTTTTTCCACTAGAAAATACTTGAGCTGCGTACACTCTGTCAGCGATACCATCTCATTCATTTTCAATGAGAGCACAGCGACTTCCGGCGACACGAGCTGTCGCGACCGTTGGCGACTAGATGTGGGCGTGTCCAGCGACACGACAAATTTGAGACAACTTCAACTATATTCAAATGAAGAGCGACTTACGGAAGCGACAGCCAATAGGAGAGAAGACGGGTGAGCTCCCGTGATCCTTCTCTCTCTCTCTTAGCTCCTGGATGAAAGGCTAATTCTTGCTGTTAGCAGTTTTCCAGTGCTCTATGATATGTCTCTTCCCACGTACAAGGACATTTGTAAGAAAAATACCGCGTGGAAAGGTGTATCTGAGATCGCGGGGATTCCAAGTAGGTTTAAATAATCAAACAGTCTGTAAAATTAACTATTACATGATTTGTTTTGAAGATGAGTTGCATGTATGACAGCAAACAAAACCATATAAATGATCAGATATGGTGAATAAACGTACAGCAATGGAATGACATCCGTGAATGTCATTTATAAACGTTACTTGGCAACCAGTAATGGGAACGCCCACTAGCGACTTCACCGCCAGCCACTGGCAACCTGCAGCGACAAAGTCGCTGGTGGTGTGTAGGCAGCTTTAAGGTGCGTACACACTGCCAGCGACATCGCGCGCGACGGCGACTCCATACCATTCATTTTCAATGCGAGCACAGCGACTTCCGGCGACACGAGCTGTCGCGACCGTTGGCGCTAGATGTGGGCGTGTCCAGCGACGCGACAAAGTTGAGAAAAGTTCAACTTTGGAGCGACTTACGGAAGCGACAGCCAATAGGAGAGAAGACGGGACAGCTCACGTGATCCTCTCTCTCTCTCTCTCTCTCTCTCTCTCTCTCTCTCTCTCTCTCTCAGCTCTTGCAGTAATGGAAAGATGGATGAAAGGCTAATTCTTGCTGTTAGAAATTTTCCAGTGCTCTATGATATGTCTCTTCCCACGTACAAGGACATTTTTAAGAAAAATACTGTGTGGAAAGGTGTATCTGAGATCGCGGGGATTTTGTGGACCCAGACAGACCGGCATTTGCATTTTCGCCGGAGATAAACAGCCGCTCTGGCAAACAGCACGCCTTGTTTCTCGCTCATCTTTGATATAAAGCATTTTATGTACTGATTCCATTTAGATTTAGTCTTTTCCCTCCAAAATGTTTGTTTTTAGCGGCAAGAAAAGAGATTCGCTGTCAACAGCAATGGAATGACATCCGTGAATGTCATTTATAAACGTTACTAGGCAACCAGTAGTGGGAACGCCCACTAGCGACTTCACCGCCAGCCACTGGCGACCTGCAGCGATAAAGTCGCTGGCAGTGTGTACGCAGCTTTAGACGCACGAGCGACCGGCGGTCCGACCACTGGTACACCAGCCCAGACCGGGTTGACCAGTAGCAGGACCGCTGGTCGCTCCGGAGTCTGTGTTTTTTTTTTTTTTTGGTGGACCAGGTGTTGCAAACATATTTCACAATTTTTCTCTTTTTTTGGGGGATAATTATAGTTGTAAACATTTGTATTTTTATAATAGATTTCCTCAGTTTAATAACAATAAAACTTATATTATAAAAGGCATTTGAAATCTTCCTAAAAATAAATGAAGACCCTGGTCGATTTTAATAAGACTCCACCCTTATAGAGGGACATTATAGTGCCCAAACTGTATATATAATCCAACTCTAATATATTTCATCCAAAGCAATGCGCAGCACGTTATTATTAGTACAATGTGCACGTCGTTATGTTTGTTTAAGAGGCTTCTGTAATCATGTTATAGAAAACATAAATGCTCGTCTTATCCCATGAAACTTGAATATTGTTTCACTCGTTTATGTTTGTTCCTGCAGTTCTTCAGCACATTAGAGCGATGTCTGCTGCTGGGTCAGTGTGTGAGACAGTTAGACTGCTGCTCTGATCTCAGTGAACATCACAACACTGTTCTGGGACTGTCTGAGGAGAGACTGATGAGACAGATGCCCCCTGAACAGGTGCAGTTACACCACAAACACTCTATACGACAGTTCAGTCTGGTCTGTTGGGTGGATAAGCACTGCTTGAACGTCTGAGAAAATGTGTCAGAAATGAGTATTTTTGTATTTATGAAACATGTGCTAACATTAAGTAATGGGCTGCTGATACTTAATGCTGGTATTAAATGCTTTGTCTGTATTTCTGACTTCAGGAGGTGTTACAAATGAATCAGAGGTTGCCATCAGAACTCCTGAAGCATCTAAAGAAGAAGGCCGTTAATATGCTGTCATACTATCAGCCTGAGTGGGGTAAACATTAACATACAGCATACAAACATTACAGATCCGACGCTGGAAACACATCTGCATCATGGAGTGCAACATAAATATCTCGTATCATGCACCGGTCATCAACAAGTGACAAGGAGAACAAATGAATGGCGACTATTTACAATTAATTTAATCGCGGTAGACATCCGTTTATTCATTAAAGTTGCTTTTCCACACTATTCAAAATAATAGATGGCAGTCACTAAATTAACCCACAATACAAAAAACACATCGAAGATGTTTTAAATTAAAAATAAATACACAATACTAGGAGAAAAACATCAGTGTGATTTATTTTTTTTGGAACACTAACATCCCAATTCTATAAAATTATAGTTTTGTTTACTTTTGAAACTATGCCGGTAAAATCCCCTGTATTAAATTAAATAAATTACCAAACGAATAAATTATTTGTTTGGTAATTCTCAGCAGGAAACCGATGGAGTGCGTACTCCGGGTAGGGAAGGAGGTATTGCCCCAAGTGAAGGAGTTCAAGTACCTCGGGGTCTTGTTCACGAGTGAGGGGACAATGGAGCGGGAGGTTGGCCGGAGAATCGGGGCAGCGGGGCGGTATTGCACTCGCTCTATCTCACTGTTGTCACGAAAAGAGAGCCGGAAGGCAAAGCTCTCGATCTACCGGTCAGTTTTCGTTCCTACCCTCACCTATGGTCATGAAGGCTGGGTCATGACCGAAAGAACTAGGTCACGAGTACAAGTGGCCGAAATGGGCTTCCTCAGAAGGGTGGCGGGCTTCTCCCTTAGAGATAGGGTGAGGAGCTCAGTCATCCGTGAGGAG
>NC_068279.1:1776302-1843802 GCF_025860055.1 Xyrauchen texanus | reverse complement strand
GCCAGTTTGTTTACATCATGCCATTGTTGTTTTTACACACACACATTTCTCAATACACGCATACAGATACACTCTGACATCCATATCAACACACACACACAATTTTATCTGCATCAGTTGTTTAATTGTCCTGCAGTGCTCTATAATACAGCAAACAGAGAATATGGCGCCATCTGGTGGAAAATATCAAAAATACATTTTGAAGCCAAGGATCTGGAATGAAAGCATAATGTCATATAATTCATGATTTTATGATTTAATGGCACTGGGAGCAAATATTGCAATAACTGAGGTTGAAATATCAAAATTCCCCCAAATACACATCTTTGGCAAATTTTATGCAGCTGGCAAATTATTTAAAAAACAAAAATATAAAAGACCAAAATGTCCCAAAGGTCGCAAAAGTGTTAGTGGGGACTCCACATATGTCTGGTTTCAACAGAAGATTATCATAATCTTCATTTTTATATATTTGTTGTAATTATTATTATTTTGTACCTAATATTTTATGATTTCGCTCCATATTTGTGAACGAGTTGTAAATGGCGAGCGTCAGTTTTCCTCCACGCCTGCAGGGGGCGCGCTGTGTTGTGGAAGTGACGCGCGCTCAGAGAGCAACGTCAACTTCCTCAGTCTGCGTAGAGCGGTTTAGAGCAGTTATTAGATGGTACACTTTTAGATCTATTTTTAGCTATTAAAATGGATCTGGTTCTGTATATTGGAGCTGCATGTATTCTGCTCATACTTATAGTGTTTGCTGTGAAAGTTCGTGGACGGACGGAAGAAGGTGAGTGAATTATTGACATTAAACAGATGACACGCGACTAGTAAACAAAGCGCAGCACAGTTTGACGCAACATACTGCGAATGACTGCTGAAAAATTATCTAGCATAAAAAAATAAATAAGCTAGTTTTAGAATTATAACGATTTCTGTATCAATCTTTTTTGCACTGTGACATTGAAGTTGTGATGCCATTACTCTTTATGTGTGTGTGTATATATATATATATATGACATATAGGAATGTCAGTGCTTTCCTAATGTAATTTATTTATTTATTGTATCTGTTTTTGGGGGGAAAATATGACCTAGACATGTTTGCGTCATTTTCAAAACAATGTGCAGAGATTCACTATGGCTTGTTTACATTTTTGTTACTTAAAAATAATTATTATTATTTAAGTAGTGTATTTATTTGACAACTGTGTTGTTAATGGTAACAATATAGGAGCTTAAAAAATCACTTTAACATGACAATTAAGAAGCTCAGAATACTCCAGGAGAACTGCATGGATACATAAAGCATATTTGCGTATAGCATTTATACAGTACATGTATAATTTATGCTCTTTGTCCAGCAGCGGACCTTGAAGACCATCAGAATGTCATGGCTCGAGTGGCAGCACGTCCGCAGGTGGCAGAAGAGCGGGCAGCTGGGATGCCCCGTCGCCGTAGAAACCTTCAGAGCAGAATAAGTGCCCAACAACGAGCTCAGCGGGATCCATCAGACAACGGTATTTATATTGACACCTTAAAGATAACCTGTGTCTTATGAAATTGCGTTTGTTGTGTCCCAGAGTTCACTGTATATCTCTAAAAAGAGAGTGTCTCTCTCTTCAGAGGACAGTCCTGTGGAACCTGATGAGAATCAAGAGGACAGACAAGCATCTGAAGAACGTCCTCAGGCTGCTGGAAAAGTTGGAGCAAAGAAACAGAGGAAGCTGGAGGAGAAACAGGCGCGGAGATCTCAGAGAGAGGTGCACATACTGCTGCTGTTTATACATCGCTCCGAGATCACAGCTCTGTTTATTAATGTGTGTGTGTGTGTGTGTGCGCGTTTCAGGCTGAGCTGGAGGAACGAGAGGAGAGGAAGAGGATGCAGGAACTCCGAGAACAAGAGAGACAGAAAGAAGATGAGAAGGAGAGACTGCAAGAGCAGAAACAGGTACGCTAATTATAGGGTCATGAAACACCCCTCATATTTTCTTCTTTCTGATAAGAAATCAGCATTGTCATGTCACATGGATGTTTTAGATCTACACTAGATTTGAGCATATACACAACTTCATGAGATGGGTACTTAGCCAGTCACAGGTGTTGGTCACGAATATTCAATTGGATGGTCCAAAAGTATGAAAGTTGCATGTTTTTTGGGGCGACTGTGGCTCGGGTGGTAGAGCGGGTCGGCCGCTAATCTCAGGGTTAGCGGTTCGATTCCCGGTCCACATGCTGAAGTGTCCTTGGGCAAGACACTGAACCCCAAGTTGCTCTCAATGGCGGGCTTGCACCTAGCATGCAGCTCTGCCTTCATTGGTATCTGAATGGGTGATTGGGACACAGTGTAAAGCACTTTGGTAACCACTAAGGTTAAAAAAGGCGCTATATCAGTGCAGACCGTTTACCAAAGTTGATTAAGCTCTTCATCAGTGACTGACATGTTTTAAATGTTTGTGTGCCACATGCTGTTTTAATGGGGGAGTTATAGAGGTACTGTATGAATATTTGGACCGACTGGAGCTCGTTTGATACCGATGCAGTCTGCTGTGGTTCAGTAGTTGCTGCATCACAAACACCCTCCATAAATGTGTTGAGAAATCAAAACACTCACAGTATATTTATAGAACAATGCCTTAAAAGTTCTTATAAAATGCAAAAGCGTTTTCACTCATATTTCAATAGTGCAAATACTAGCGGCTCGTCATTTATGTGCGTTCACCAGTAAACAGATATAAAATGATCTGTTTGCATTTTTTGATTTTGTGAGCTTATAAATCAGTACATAATGTGTTTGTGCATTGTTGCATGTAATTGTGAAATACTGAGAGCATTTATAGGAAAATATTATATTTTTTATATATATTATAATCAAACTTTGATATGAAGAAAACTTAAGTCTTAGGAGTGACACATATCTGTTTGGTTTTTGTAAACTTTATACTTTTAAAGAAATATAAGAAAACCTTTTGCAAATCTTCACTTATTTAAAGGGATAGTACACCAAAAAATGAAAT
The DNA here is from genome assembly GCF_025860055.1 of Xyrauchen texanus. NCBI lineage: Eukaryota > Metazoa > Chordata > Actinopteri > Cypriniformes > Catostomidae > Xyrauchen > Xyrauchen texanus. The sequence goes on along the minus strand of NC_068279.1, from coordinate 1,840,789 downwards.
TTCTCTCATCATTTACTCACCCTCATGCCGTCCCAGATGTGACTTTCTTTCCTTCTGCAGAACACAAATGGAGATTTTTAGAAGAATATCTCAGCTTTGTAGGTTCATACAATGCAAGTGAATGGTGACCAGAACTTTGAAGCTCCAAAAAGCACATAAAGGCAGCATAGAAGTAATCCATAAGACTCCAGTGGTTTAATCCATGTTTTCAGAAGTGATATGATAGGTGTGGGTGAGAAACAGATCAATATTTAAGTCCTTTTTTATTACCATATAATTCTTCCTGCCCACCGAATGTGAAAGTGTAGATTTAGAAGAAATGCATACACATTTGGGATGGCATGAGGGTGAGTAAATGGCCGAACTGTTCCTTTAACTCTGGCTGGTTTTCTAACTCACAGCTATTACCATACTGAATTGCGATTGGTCTTTTCTTTCTCACATCTGTACAACCACATAGAAATTCATTAATATTGAAAAGTCAGAGTCTCGTAATGTGTTTGAGACAAAGTTCATCATTTACACTGAACCAAAGACTAAACCTAAGCTTACCTCAAACTTTAACACTATTGTACCGTGCAAGCACCGATTTTTCAACCCGCATTTTCCTCGTTCCTGCCCACAGGAGGAAGAGTTACAGCGAGCCAAAGAGGAGCAGGAGAGGAGAGAGGAGGAGGAGTACCAGAGGCTGAAGGAGTCGTTCGTGATTGAGGAACAGGGGGAGGCAGAGGAGCTCACAGAAAATGAGGTGATGACTCACTTCCTGTGACATCACTACATCTTATTTCTCTTAGCAAGCAAGATTTTGAAGCTATTTGTTCTTTATTTATATTTCAGTCTCGCAGCCTGCTGCAAGAGTTCATCCAATATGTCAAGGTAAAACATAAAACAGAACATTGTTTTAGGTATAGGGGGGTCATTATTTGTAAGTGGAAATGTACCTTACCCGATTCTGATCATTTGAGAAATAAAGCATCGCTCTGTATTCAGTATTTGAGTTGTATGGATAGTTGGACAGCACCAGATATCTGTCCTGTTTTATTCGATTTATATTTTCACATTCCCATGTTAAATCTTGAGTATTGATTGTCTCTTTCTGACTTGTTTAGACATCTAAAGTGGTTTTGCTGGAGGACTTGGCATCACACTTCAGCATGCGCACACAGGTCAGTATTAAACAGGAAGTTAAAAAGATGGGGTAACCAAATTGGCCCGGTTGCTAGGGAGGGTAGAGTCACATGGGGTAACCAAATTGGCCCGGTTGCTAGGGAGGGTAGAGTCACATGGGGTAACCAAATTGGCCCGGTTGCTAGGGAGGGTAGAGTCACATGGGGTAACCAAATTGGCCTGGTTGCTAGGGAGGGTAGAGTCACATGGGGTAACCAAATTGGCCCGGTTGCTAGGGAGGGTAGAGTCACATGGGGTAACCAAATTGGCCCGGTTGCTAGGGAGGGTAGAGTCACATGGGGTAACCAAATTGGCCCGGTTGCTAGGGAGGGTAGAGTCACATGGGGTAACCAAATTGGCCCGGTTGCTAGGGAGGGTAGAGTCACATGGGGTAACCAAATTGGCCCGGTTGCTAGGGAGGGTAGTAGTCACATGGGGTAACCAAATTGGCCCGGTTGCTAGGGAGGGTAGAGTCACATGGGGTAACCAAATTGGCCCGGTTGCTAGGGAGGGTAGAGTCACATGGGGTAACCAAATTGGCCCGGTTGCTAGGGAGGTTGCTATGGAGGGTAGTGTCACATGGGGTAACCAAATTGGCCCGGTTGCTAGGGAGGGTAGAGTCACATGGGGTAACCAAATTGGCCCGGTTGCTAGGGAGGGTAGAGTCACATGGGGTAACCAAATTGGCCCGGTTGCTAGGGAGGGTAGAGTCACATGGGGTAACCAAATTGGCCCGGTGACTAGGGAGGGTAGATTCACATGGGGTAACCAAATTGGCCCGGTTGCTAGGGAGGTTGCTATGGATGGTAGTGTCACATGGGGTAACCAAATTGGCCGGTGACTAGGGAGGGTAGAGTCACATGGGGTAACCTCCTCGTGGTGGTGATTAGTGGTTCTCTCAATGGGGCGTGTGGTGAGTTGCGTGTGGATCGTGGTGAGTAGCATGAGCCTCCACATGCTGTGAGTCTCCGCAGTGTCATGCGCAACGAGTCACGTGATCAGATGCGCGGATTGACGGTCTCAGATGCGGAGGCAACTGAGATTCGTCCTCCGCCACCTGGATTGAGGTGAGTAACCGCAAAACCACGAGGACCTACTAAGTAGTGGGAATTGGGCTTCCAAAATTGGGAGAAAAGGGGATTCAAAAAATGAAAATACTAATAGATGTGTGTATATATATGTTCAGATTTAGGTGCATATTTATTACGCATGTTGTCTCAGACATCAGGCATTCTGTTGCTGTATGTATATGAATGTTCCGGCACACTTTGGCACTCCGTGCTGAAAATAAATAAATAATCAGATTAATGAATAACTACTCGCTTGACCGAAACAATATGGGTGTCGCTTTAAGAAGCTGGACTTTACACTCTATATAGACAAAATAACCAACTCCTCTGCTGACGAATGAGAAGTATAAATCGGCCTTTACAAATCATGAATCCTGTCAAGAACAGATCATATTTCTTGCTTAAAAAAAAATCAAGTAAATAAATTTTAGGTCCTTTTTTGTTTTGTTGTGACATTATTTTCATGACAAATGTAAATTGTAAAATATTGAACGTTTCTATATTTGGTTGGGGATTTTCCCCCTTGATGTGCTATCCCCCATATAGTGAGTGGTGGTGGTGTTGTGGGCTAAAGCACAGAACTGGTAATCAGAAGGTTGCTGGTTCAAGCCCCACAGCCACCACCATTGTGTCCTTGAGTAAGGCACTTAACTCCAGGTTGTTCCGGGGGGATTGTCCCTGTAATAAGTGCACTGTAAGTCACTTTGGATAAAAGCGTCTGCCAAATGCATAAATGTTTAAAATAAATGTAAAAAATATAGTTTTTGCACTTCTGACTTTATAGAAGTATTTGATGCCTTTAATTTATGCTGGAAAAAAAATTTGCATTTCCAAATGATATATCTAAATGAGGATGATTGCTCTTATAAAAGGTGTTTAACAAAGATACACCGATCAGCCACAACATTAAAACCACCTGCCTAATATGGTGTAGGTCCCCCTCGTGCCACCAAAACAGCACCAACCTGCATCTCAGAATGCTATTCTTCTCAGCACAATTATACAGAGTGGTTATCTGAGTGACTTTATCAGACGGGCTGGTTTGAGCATTTCTGGGATTTTCACACACAAACAGTGTCTAGAATTTACTCCGAATGGCGCCAAAAACAAAAAATATCCTGTGAGCGACATTTCTTGTTGATGAGCGAGATCAACAGAGAACGGTCAGACTGGTTTGAACCAAGCGTGCCGCACAAGCCCTCAAATGTGAAGCCAAAACTTCTCGATCACCCCCCGGAGACTGGTCCTAGTATAGGTCATAAACCCCGCCTCCCCATGTTATTCAACGGGACGTGAGACCAACTAAACAATTAAATTACACTTCACATATCTTATTTCCAAAGATAGTTTCTGTCATTTACTGTCGTTTCTATCACGTTGATGTCATTTCAAGTGTTTGTTTTCAAAATAAGTTTGTTTTTAGTTATTTGATGCTATAAAAACGCTGCTGTGACATCATGATTGACAGCTGTGATTGACAGGTTCTCTGAGCGAAGTAGTCACTGAAGCACCAACTGACATTTTTTCGGGATCTTCGGAGGACTGAGGAGATTGGAGCTTTAAATTTAATATCTAAATTTCTATAATTAATTATTTCACACCGTCATAAGTCCAAAGGGGCGTGTGCTTGCGATTGATTCAGCGAGAGTGAGGGCGGGGCCTTGATTTCGCGGCTTTACTTCCTGCTCACTACTGCGCAGGTCTGGTCCCGAAATCGCAACTGCGCAGACTCAAGTCCCAAGATGTCAGCGCCATATCGGGACACTGGCGGCTTCAGTTCTCACCAATGGAAAAGAGCGAAGGGGCGTCGGCCATCTTTTTTTACAGTCTATGGTTTGAACTGATAAAGTCTGCGGTAACTCGGATAACCACTCTGTATAATTGTGCTGAGAAGAATAGCATTCTGAGATGCGGGTTGGCGCCATTTTGTTGGCACGAGGGGGACCTACACCATATTAGGAAGGTGGTTTTAATGTTATGGCTGATTGATGTATATTAAATGTATGTGGCTCTTTTCCAGGATGCTATTGCCAGACTTCAAGACTTAATCGCAGACGGCTCCCTTACAGGTACAGTATGTGTGCATACAGGAAACCAATGTAAACAATGATTCTGTGGTGCATGTACCATCTACATGTGTTCTTTATGACTGTCCAATAACAACAAAATCCAAACTGTGTCTCTTGACTTTCTTTAGGGGTGATCGATGACAGAGGGAAGTTTATTTTCATCACGCCAGAGGAGCTGAATGCTGTGGCTCAGTTTATCAAACAGAGAGGAAGAATCTCCATCTCAGAACTCGCACAAGCCAGTAACACTCTCATAAACCTCACGCCTGAGATACAGAGTAACGCGTGAGATTAAATACTGTTGGACCCGGTGCGAGGGACATCTGAACCTAAAATGAAAGTTGTCTTTGTAAAGTCCTGTAAATAAAGTGGGATGCTATTCATTGACTTGTTTGTGTTGTTTCCCCATCCTATTCATTCCCCTGTTAGGGTTTGGTTTCCAATTGATTAGCCAATTTTCACTTGACAGAAGATAAAACGGGTGAAACAATCCCATGACAACCAAATAAAGGGTCAAATATGGTCTTAGAGTGAGATTACATACTGTAAATTGTTTTTAGATTCGTGTCCAGATTAAAAATTTAAGTGAGAAATTAAAGGAATATGCTGGGTTTAATACAAGTTCAAATTAATCAACAGCATTTGTGGCAATATTAATTACGACAAAAAATAATATCGACTCGTTCCTCCTTTAATATAAAAATAATATATATATTAAATCAAACATTTACTTTACAAATATATCAGGTGTAAAGTTTTATATTACATATTTCCATAATATATTAATTACTGAATATAAAATGTTGCGCCACAGGGATGCCAATGAAGCTGTTAAGAACAAAATATATGCGTAAAATATATCGCATATAGATCGTAACAGTGCCCGCCCACTTTTTCAACCGTCTTGTTTCCGGAAGTATTTCCCCCATTCATTTCTGCCATAGACCTTTCATAAATTCCTTCATAAAAGAGTTGTGCGCCATAAACCAAACCAACCAGCTCAGAGGTGAATCACAACATCACTAACTTTGTTTTGAAGCAATAAAGTATTAGAAATTCGGACATAAGTGTACTTATCATATTTCACGACGACGGCATGGACTACATTCCCATGAAGCATTGCGAATGATGTCATTGAATTAAAAAAAACGATGGGAATTCTAAAAACTTGATTTTAGGTTGTTTATTAGAAGTATATAAGTAATATATTTTAATGAACGGTCGCTCCGAGGTACGTTTCGTTGAACGCGGTTCTGTGATTGATGGATCTTTCGCTACTGCATTATGGGTAATGTAGTTGTTTACAATTAATTCCGCTATCAAACTTGATTTTTTAAATAATGAAGTTGATATAAATGGCTTCAAATGAAGCATATACCATCGGTGAACATCCTCGGAGCTCATGGTAAGTGTATCTTTAAATGTTTATAAGTTATCGTTGAAAATCAATTCGTCTATGGGATAAATGAATGGGATGTTTACTTCCGGATTCAGCCTCTAGAGGCCGCTGTTTAATCTACTGAAGCGCACCGTTGGGAATGTAGTTTCATTTTGATTCGGCTCATCGTAGGACACACATAAGCGCTGTCCTGAATCTTAATGCACTCTGGAATCAAATAGCATGAACAGTTTTTATATGTAGGCTTTTCAGAAACAGCATTTGCTTCGGTTGGTGCAGGATGAGATGTCAGCGCGACGCCGGGCAGATTATCGAGGCTTTGTTCAGAAAGGTGAGAAATAATCGTTTGTCTTCTGTGTGACGTCATGATGGTCACGCTGTGAAGCGGGAAGTATTAATATTTAAAGAGGGATTGTGACTGTTGTTTATTATATTATCAAATTATTTGTAGTGCTTCATTTTTATGAGATTTAACAATAGGTCAATTATAGGCTAGGTGTCACGTGGGGGAGTTGTCACAATATAAACAATATAAACACAATATGACAGTTGTCATGTTTGCCGTGAAAACTCAGAGAATATATAACAGAGACGGACCACTTCTATTTAAACGTCCAACGGAAAGTAGATAGGAAGTCCCGCCTTACAGGTGAAAGAGCCAATCACCTTTTAGATGCAGACATCGCCTGTCAATCAACTCGCTAGCGCGCATGCGCATAGCTATACAAGCTAGGAAAACTGCGTTGTTTAGCGTAATCTGAATTACTGAATCACAATATATGATTCCGGTATTGTCCGATTTAATTGCTGATTTGAAATATGTTCTATGATCGTAATTTTGACCAACCGTTTTGGAGATTTCTGTCTTTCTCCATTCAAGTAGATAGGAGCTGCACTGCCATGACTGGAAATAGGCTCCCGAGAGCGTTCCAAAAATGACCGACAGTGGACTGACTCGCTAGAAAGCCTTTGGAACAGTCCATAAATGCTTGGTTTAGTGATGGTTTTGTATGTTGAACATACAAATACCTCGTTCAAAGCTGTCTTAAATTAAACAAATTCATGTTTGAAATGATAAATATCATAGTAACAAGTGAACACTATGAAGCCAATAAAATGAGTAGTTTTCATAAATGTCCCTTTTTTTTAATATTTTTTTTATTTATAATTGTAATATGCCATTTATAAATGACAATTTCTGCTTCCTAAAAAGAAAGTTTAATTTTGTGCATTTTACATTTTTAATTATATATGCATATATGTGCATTGATGTTTGGTGAGACACCTCGTGCATTTTATTAACCCCGGCCTTTCCTACATGTATGTACTTTGCCAGTTCCATAATATTGCTGTTGTCTCATTGTTCTTTCTCCAAAGGTACCCCTTTTATGAGGTCCTATAAAAGCTCACCGTATATGAAGCCATTTGAACTCTATTTACAAGGTGAGATATGCAAATTGTCCTTTGAACGGTTTCATTTATTGTCACAGTGGCAAACGGATCATGTAGTGATTTTGTTGTAAATCTCATCATTGCGTATCTTACTCAGGTCAGAATGACGCTGGCATTGACTCCTGCGGCCGTGTGTCAGTGCTTCACTCTGGTTTCGCTCTGCACGTCTATTGCCGACCCAAACTGGATCCAAGTCCAGAACACGTCTGATCCAAGCAAACAGCTCATCTATGGAGTAGCCTTCACGCTACACGCATACCAGAATCACACGGACACAGGTCGTATCTCACGATTTTAACTGCCAATAAAATCTCAACCATACACCTTGACTAGCCTCCAGTATAAAGCTGTTTACTGAGAAAAGAGACCTCACTTTACTCTTTCCTGTGGCGTAATGTCTTGGAATAAACTACTTTCAAACATAAAATGAACAGGACGAAAAGTAGCTAGTTTAAACCCCTTAAAACGTTGATTTTGGCCTGTTCCACCTCAGAGGTCTGGACCTTCTCGACAGTAGTTCTGCATTCATGAACCTCAACATACCCCGATAAACTGTTTGTAGCGTCGATAATGACTGACGTGTCTTCGTGTTGTTTTGTAGGTCCTCTGGGTGGACTGAGCGGATGGGGAATGTGGCTGCTGTACATCCTCGCGGCTCTCTGCTACAGCGCTGTCCTGTTTTCCAGTTTCTGCTTCCTGCTGGACTTCCTTGGGGCAGCTGTCAATCACTCAAAGCTGGTGACATCATTGCACATCTCAACAGGTGACAACACTTGTGTCCAATACAAATTTAAGGCCAGAAACATACTGTACTACAAGCGCGCGGTAACAAACCTCATTCCTCAAAGGGGCCGATAGTTTCCTTCTAATGTCTGTGCCGATAAACCAGATGTGACATCATTCAGGTAGCTAGTTATAAACATGAAGACGGTTGCCATGATAGTAGCTGACCTGAAAGTCAAGTGACCGGAGAGGTCAGTAGCGCCCCTACTGGCAATGCAGAGAATGCTACAAATACATTCACGTCTCCGGTCGGCTATATCCCGGCCCCACCCTCCTCCCTGTGTTACCTCAGGCTGGGGAGCCCCTGGTATGACGTACATCCCCCCTTCCTGCTGGCGTGTCATCCCCGCCTTCTTCAAGCTGGGAAGAGACAGGAGGGGAAAAACGACAATAAAAAAAAACAGGCAAGGGCAAAGACTCCCGTCGCGTGGTCCTCGATCACTCCTCCGCCCTCTCAGGTGGACGACAGCCGCTCCTCCCCAGGCGGACCGGAGTCAAACCTCCGACCCCCAGCGGACAGAATGCCCCTCCGCGATTCTGGCGGTCCGTGGGGACACTCCTCCGCCCCTGGCTCCAGGCGGTCGGGGAGTCGATTCCCTCCTCCCCTCGTGATAGGCAGTCTTCCCTCGACCCCTCTGCATTTTCTGGCGGCCGGCAGGGCACTCCTCCGCCCCTGGCAGCGGCTCCATCGCTCCAGGTGTTCAGAGAGTCTAGTCCCTCCTCGCGTCGCAGATGGTGGCCGTTCCCCATGGTCGGGCTACTCCGTCCCACGGCGGATGGCAGTGGCGCTCCCCTGGGTGGACGGCAGTGTCGAGGACCCTATTACGGGCATCCTGTGTTTAGGCGCCAATGTAAGGAGGTTATAAGACAATATAATTAAAGATTAATGATAAACAAAAACACACAAACATAAACACATACAGGTCAGCTGCCTGTAGATCTCTCTCGATCGAACTGCCGTCTCCGGTCACCTTTATCCCTGGCTCGCTTCATCAGGCTGATTGGGGCCAGGGCGTCATTCCGGCCCGGCCCCGCCCACAGTGGCGTAGTGACTCAATCCGGGTGGCGGAGGACGAATCACATTTTTGTGATTTTATCACGTGGCTTGTTGAGCGCGTTACCATGGAGACGTAGCGCGTGTGGAGGCTTCACGCTATTCTCCGCGGCATCCGCGCACAACTCACCACACCGAGAGCGAGAACCACATTATAGCGACCACGAGGAGGTTACCCCATGTGACTATACCCTCCCTAGCAACCGGGCCAATTTGGTTGCTAAGGAGTCCCGGCTGGAGTCACTCAGCATGCCCTGGATTCAAATTCACGACTCCAGGTGTGATAGTCAGCATCAATACTCGCTGAGATACACATTTCTTTTGCAATTTCTTACAATTCAGGCACCTACATTTTATATTTAAACGTGCTTTTATTTTGACGTGGGGTTTTAAACGAAAGCTTCACTTCTTCTGTCGGATAAACGGTTCGCTTCATTTCCCAGTGTGATCGTTAAGTGCAAATGCTGTGATTTAATTATATAAATATATAGTCTACACGTGCTGCACGCTTCACGGTGGATTAGTGCTGTGCTTTGTCATCTCATACAACACAAACGATCCTTAAAGTCTTTGAAGACTTAGATTGCATCCGTTTGAAGTTTAATAATCACACTAGGACATATCATGATTTTTATTTGATTAATTGTGCATTTCAGTATAAAAAGAGTGACAGAGCACTCTGTCGTGTGTCAGTCATACTGCTCGCTGGTACCGGATAGAGTCGGGGCTCGGTAGACGGTATTGTAGAAACTCTGGTATCGTTACATCTTTTTTATTTTAGTACCAACTTGTTACTGAAGTACCCGTACTTTTGACAACACTACGGTTAAAATGACTCGACTACAAAATTACTCTAAATGCCCATCCCAAATTAAAGTCTAGTATAACCTGTAGCAGAAGAGTTAATCATTGATAAGACAGAAAGTGGCTTTAGAATACAATGTATTATTTACTACCATATTATTGATCATAAGTCAATCATTGACACACAGTTCACAGTAATCCATTTCACAAGTGAATTTGTCAATAAGTTGGAGATTTATTATGAGGGCTTGTTTAAGGACCCCCAATGTACACCTGCATCAGACATGCTTGTGTAGCGTCTCGGGTGTGTTGTGTCATAAAAGTAAAATGTTTAGTTTTTCTGTGCTCCTTCAAGTGTTTTGAACGCAAGAATGTAACGCATGTTTGTGTTGTTCTGCTGAAGTGTTTCTTCACTGTATAAACTGTGTGTTGCTCACACAGCTGAAGTTTCACTTACTGCCCTCTGGAGTAAACAGGTGGTACTACAAGTTTGAATCTCTCAGGAAAGTATTGCGATTAAATGCGTAAAAAATTTTAGCGTGTTATTTTTTGTAAAATGAATCGCACGTTATTAACCAGTTAAATGGACAGCCCTAATATGTATTTATATAAAAAAAATGGTACCATTGTATAACTATTGTTAAAAAAAATGCATGATAAAACCATGCTAAAATGTTCAAAAAACAAGGTAATACCGCAATGTTTTAATACCATGTTTTTTTAATGTGGTCATTAAAAAAAACATTTTAGACTGTAGAATGCTACATTGTTGTCATATGACCTCCATAATGTTGCATTTTTAATTTAGTCCAATTGAAAGAGTATGCAGAAATAGTATGAGTACTATGCTAATATGCTATTCTGAACGCAGCCTCGGTAATTACTATGATTATGCAGTGGATAAGTAACGCCCAAATACTTGCTGATGTACGTTTACTCGTCTTGTCCTGCAGCTTTAAACTGTCTGGCGGTGCTGGGCGTGTGCGTAACCTGTTTGTGTGTGATCCAACACAACCTGCAGCATGGGAGACTCGGCTCGCTATTGGACCGAAGAGAAAGCCCGTCTGTCAGGCAGAAAAACGAGCTGCAAATGTCTCCAGGAGAAAGTCTGTACATCGAGGTGCTAGGCCTGGTCTTCTCACTCCTGGCATGTGCGTTTGCCCTCAAGGGTCGCCCGGAACCCATCCCGCCCTGCCTGAGTGTGGAGGGCGGGGACAGTGACACAGAGCCTTTGATTGGTGGAGCAGAGCAGGGGGAGTGACTTGATTACGCACTTATGACAGTATACTAGTACTAAAGATCTCAGAAGCACATGGATCTCTGTATTCACAATATTCACTTTACTGATGTCTATGTGGGAACCAAAGAGAAGAGCGCTACTGTACAATGAGATCTTAAAGCAGAAGTGTGTGATTTTGTTATTGGTTGTATCTGTCGGTAGTGCATTGGTAGTTTGGCTTCTGCAAGAGTGTAAACACTGTGACGCCCTCAAAAACACACAACAGTCTGACTCAACCAGTGGCTTAATTTTGGGCGGGAATATCAGTTTGGCGTAATAATGGGAGGCGGTGGGAGTGATTGGGAAACCGGTTTTAAAACAATCATTATATTTGCGATTCCATTTGGTGATGCAGAAATCACACACTTTAGCTTTAGGATTATTCTTTATAGAAATGTATAATACTAACTCTTGCAATTCTCCAGGGATTTTGTACTTTCGGACCAAATGCAGAAATCACTAATCAGGGCTACAACATACGGTATAAATCCACATTTAAACAAATGAATTCAACAGAAATCCTCAGTGTGCCTCAATGTTGTTTTGAGACATTAAGCATCTAAAAATGGTTATAGAGCTCAACATGAAATCAAAATGAACTATATGTGTTTTCTAAAGCAGTGTTTCCGAACCGCTGTGCCGGTTATATTATTTTAATAATAAAATTATATAATAAATAAATAAATGCATGAAAAAAACATACTATTTTCAGGGATCCGAACTCACATTTGTGGTTGTGAAGAGCAATGATTAATGTGCAGAAGTGAGTGATATTTATAAGCATTAAGGGTCATCGCATGACTAGCGTCAGTGCTGCAGAATACATTGAAGTCTATGAAGTGACGTCACAGCAAAGTGCTTTTCACACACGTTTTTGCTTCCCCAATAATGTCTTTGAGAGTACTAAGTAACCAGAAATATTTAAAAACTGTCCAAATTTGTGAAAAGACATTGACTGTCTCAAAATTTCGTTTAATTAAACCATGAAAACACTTCGACCTAAACCTAACAGGAACGACCCCACCTCCTCACTGCCAAAGGTCCAGAGCGTAAGTCCGGTTTTTGTTTTTGTATTCGTTAATATCATCCTTAACAGGAGTTACATGCGCAGCAACTGTTGTTATGTTCTCATAGCAAAATCTGTGAGGGCGGTAAAGTTAGTTTGACGGTCGACATTAGGTTTGGCAGATGTAAGGGACCGTCTGAAAACTCCACTCACTATGCTAAAACACATTCATTCAATTCACGTGCAAGTTATACATGAAAAGAAAACCGTAAAAAAAAAAATCACATTCAAAATGTTCTTATAACTTCCCAGAGGACAGACAGTCATACTACAGGTCAGATTATTACAATATGATCAATTATATAAGTAAAGTAATCAATTATTTTAGAAAAAAATATTCACTAAAATTCACCAAAATTATGTTTTCTCATTTTAAAGGTTGTAGTAACTTCCCTGAGGATATATGAACTTACTACTGGTAAAATTATTACAGTATCATCAATTATATAAGAATAGTAATCTATTATTTTATAGAAAAAAAATCAGCAAAATTATATTTTCTAATTTTAAAGGCTGTAGTTAACTTTAGTGATTAAGTAGTAAGTCCTTCTATCCTCTCAAATTGATTATTGTACTTATTGATTATATTGTAATAATCTCACCTGTAGTATGTCTGTCTGTCCTCTGGGAAGTTATAAGAACATTCTGAATGTGAAAATGTATTTTACAGTGTTTAAAAAAAAAAATAATGTTTTATCTATGTATAACTTGCACGTGAATTGAATGAATGCGTGGATATCTCCTATGTTTTAGTGTAGTGATGGAGTTTTCAGACGGTCCCTTATATCTGCCAAACCGAATGTCAAACGTTAAATTTTACCGCGCTAAATCAGTGAGGCCAACGACATTCAGTTCGATAGTGAGAATGGCGCGAAAAGAGCAGGAGAGGCGGAAGAGAAAGCAGGCAGCAGCGCCATTGTCGCAGAATATTGAACATACGTTCAAAATGACTGCCAAACACGGTACGGTTCTTATACTTGGTAAGCAATTTGACAACATTGTAGTAAATATTTTCAGTGCATCAAAAAGCGTGCTTGTTAAGATACCAGCAGACAAGCTAATCCAGCACAAATTAATGCATAAAAAGTCACCAAAATGAAGTATTTGAACATCATAATTAAATACAAAATGAGGGGAAAAACTGCAAAAAAGATCCACTTTTATAAAAAATAAAAAAAAGGCTGGCCACGTGCCTGAAAATACTATTTATTTTGCAGCTAATTCTGCACAATTATAATCTTGAATCACTAAAATAGCTGGAATTGCTGATTTTAGCTTAAAAAATCCCCAGAAAAAATGTTGGTGGACCAGTGCTTGTCTCAACTATTTTTGCCCCTCATGAGTTTGCATCCCTGTAATTTGTTGAGACATTGCAAGACCAAATCTACAAATATAAAAGAGCTAATTGGTTTTTTTGTTTGTTTTTGTTTTTTTAATTACCCATTTAGCACCCTTGCCACCTGTTACCTCACACAGCATTGCCTACCTATGGCACTAGTATTTATTAGTGGTGCTTGCCAAAGGTAAGGCATCACTATTGTTCTCTTGTATACTTATTATTCTTATAATTATTATTATTCCACACAAAGTTTGGCGCGCTACTCCTCCTGCAGCTTTTGTCACATACCCCAGAGTGAGGTAAGCTAACACATGCTAGCATCGCCTATCGAAGTGCTAAAACATGCTAAAACCGTGTTAGCATCATGCTAACACATGTTTGCATCGCCTAGCGTAGTGCTACAACATGCTAAAAACGGGTTAGCATCATGCTAACACATGTTAGCATCGCCTAGCGAAGTGCTACAACATGTTAAAAACGTGCTAACATCAAGCTAACACATGCTAGCATCGCCTATCGAAGTGCTAAAACATGCTAAAACCGTGTTAGCATCATGCTAACACATGTTTGCATCGCCTAGCGTAGTGCTACAACATGCTAAAAACGGGTTAGCATCATGCTAACACATGTTAGCATCGCCTAGCGAAGTGCTACAACATGTTAAAAACGTGCTAACATCAAGCTAACACATGCTAGCATCGCCTAGCAAAGTGCTAAAACATGCTAAAACCGTGTTAGCATCATGCTAACACATGCTACCATCGCCTAGCAAAGTGTTAAAACATGTTAAAAACGTGCTAGCATCGCCTAGCGAAGTGCAAAAACATGCTAAAAATGTGCTAGCATCATGCTAACACATGCTAGCATCGCCTAGCGAAGTGCTAAAACATGCTAAAACCGTGTTAGCATCATGCTAACACATGCTAACATCGCCTAGCAAAGTACTAAGACATGCTAAAACCATGCTAACATCATGCTAACACATGCTAGAATCCCCTAGCGAAGTGCTAACACATGAAAAATTCTATGACCATTATTGTAGTGCTTAGCAACAAGTTAGAAAATGCTATTTGACGAGTTTTGCCACGGCAAGCACCACTCACATTTTCTTCAGGAAATGTACCTATCTAGTTATTATTTTAATTTTAAATTTTTGCATAGCCATATTTCAAACATTACAAGTATACATGCTACTAAGTTGGACAGTAAACATGGACAAGTTCTTGAAAAGGAAAAATACTGAAGATGGTTCACCTATGTGGGATAGTGGAATTAATTTAATCGTATAAAGTGTGCCGTGGCAGACAAAAGGTTGGGAAACACTGTTCTAAAGGCCATTGTATACATGTATATATGTTTACCACGTGATGCAAATTTCATCATCAGCACGATGTGCATGCGTTTATTATGCTTGATTCATTAGTTCACATCTTTCCAAAGAAAACAAACCGCCTTTTGTAATCTTTTCTCAACATGTCATTTCTTCTGTAGCTCCGCCTCTGAAACAACTTCCTATTCTGATGATGTCATCTAAACCGGAACCTACGTTAACCAATCGTCAAATAGTTATTTAGTCGTTAAGGCTACTGTTGTTAAGTATGTTGTCCTGTGATTCGAATGAGGTTTACGATTTAATATAATAACCCTTAAATGACAAAGTCTTACAGAAGATTGTGATTGTTTTGTTTTTTAATTGTTTGAGAAAAATGCACATTATAATTTCTCATCAGAATAAACTTCTTTAATACACAATTTAAAGGCTCAAAGTACACATTGTCATATACCTTTCTCTACAGTATAAGAAACAAAAAATAAACTTTCAAAAGTAGTTTGCTACATTCAGGTCGATCAGAACAACATTAAAACTGAACAGAGCCTGTTTTGAAAAAGTGTGAATTTGTATTTTATATGTGTATAATTTGTTTGTCATCATTGTTATGGTCACATTGTAACTTTTTAACAATATTAAAATTCTACATTCTATCAATTAATTTTATATTTTGAAATGGTGTAGGTAATAATGACATGAGCTGTCACTCTTTGAAAAAAAACTGTTGTTAAACTCTTAAAGTGACAGTACCATTTTAGCTGTTTTTAATTTTTTTTACAATGCTTGTTAATTATATGCATCAATGTGTACAATTAGTAAGCATTTACATTGTGTTTACATTCATTTGGGGAAAAAAAATAGATTTTTCTTTAAGAGTTTAACAAGAGTCTTTCAGTTCTTTATAACGGTTTCTTTACCGCATCCTTGCTATGTGTGATTAAAATGAATGCTTTGTTTTACTTTTTTGATCGACTGACTGTAACGAACAGGAAGGATGTTAAAAGACACATTCTTGGGGGTCTGGGTAGCTCAGTGAGTATTAATGCTGAGGGACTCCAGCCAGGTCTCCTTAGGAACCAAATTGTCCCGGTTGCTAGGGAGGGTAGAGTCACATGGGGTAACCTCTTCGTGGTGGTGATTAGTGGTTCTCTCAATGGGGCGTGTGGTGAGTTGTGTGTGGATCGTGGAGAGTAGCATGAGTCTCCACATGCTGTGAGTCTCCGCGGTGTCATGCACAACGAGTCACGTGATCAGATGCGCGGATTGACGGTCTCAGACGCGGAGGCAACTGTGACTTTTCCTCCGCCACCGGGATTGAGGCGAGTAACCGCGCCACCTCGAGGACCTACTAAGTAGTGGGAATTTTGCATTCCAAATTGCGAGAAAAGGGGATAAAAAAAAAAGAAAAGTCCCGGATGTCTTCTTTCATGGACCCACATTACACGGGCCCTGGTTGCGTGATCCAGTTTTGCAAATTCCCTGGTCGAAAACCCATCAACAATGAACCCTCATGCCATCCCAGATGTGTATGAATTTCTTTCTTCTGCAGAACACAAATGAAGATTTCCAGAACAAAATTTCAGCTCTGTTGGTTCATACAATGCAAGTGAATAGTGACCAGAAATGTAAAGCTTCAAAAAGCACATAAAGGTAGCATAAAAGTAATCCACACAACTCCAGTGGTTTATTCCATGTCTTCAGAAGTGATATGATTGATGTGGGTTTGATTATTTTATTGTGTAATGTTTATCAGTTACATAAGCAGTTTACTGTTGTCTAAAGTCTGTATGTATGTGAGTGAAGGTGAGTTATGCATGTTTAAACCATGATTAACACTTAATACATAGCCTATAAGAATACTGTGCTTGAGAGTATGGTTTGTGGCTTAGTGTCATAATCATTATTACAGTAACACAAACCCTATGATTAGTTCACATGTAGTACGTCTGTATCTTGAATGTGTAATGCATGTGATGTGGATTATATAGATTGTCCTGAACATTAGTGTGTCAGCCAATCATGTTTGATTATGTTGTGTATGCCCTTTGACCTGAAGTGCACTGGTGCAATGTAATGTCTTTTTTTATGTTTACATTGAGATAATGCTTTAAATAATATATTGAACTCACTTCATTTATTTGCTTTATTTGTTATTTTGCTCATGAAAACTAATAGTCTACTATTTATATCCTCAAATAACAACATATTTTAGAGCCAGTTGGAGTTTAAAATGTGCAGATTGTATTTTTTTTTGTATCTCTTGCATACAGACAAATATATAGATAGACAGACAGACGGACGGATGGATAGACGGATGGATGGATAGAGAGACGGATGGATGGATGGATAGACAGACGGATGGATGGATGGATAGACAGACGGACGGATGGATGGATAGAGACAGATGGATGGATGGATGGATAGACAGACAGACAGACGGATGGATGGATAGACAGACGGACGGATGGATGGATAGAGACAGATGGATGGATGGATGGATAGACAGACAGACAGACGGATGGATGGATGGATAGACAGACGGACGGATGGATGGATAGACAGACAGACAGACGGATGGATGGATGGATAGACAGACAGACGGATGGATGGATGGATAGACAGACAAGACGGATAGATGGATGGATAGACAGACAAGACGGATAGATGGATGGATAGACGGATGGATGGATAGACAGACAGATAAATGGATAGATAGACGGATGATGGATGGATATACAGACAAATAAATGGATGGATAGGCAGGCTGACTGATAGATAGATAGACATATAGATAGATAGACAGGCAGGCTGACAGACAGATAGATAGACATATAGATAGATAGACAGGCAGGCTGACAGACAGATAGATAGACAGGCAGGCTGACAGACAGATAGATAGACATATAGATAGATAGACAGGCAGGCTGACAGATAGATAGACAGACAGATAGATAGAAAGATAGACAGGCAGGCTGGCTGATAGATAGATAGGCAGACAGATAGATAGATAGACATATAGATAGATAGACAGGCAGGCTGACAGACAGATAGATAGATAGATAGATAGATAGATAGGCAGGCTGACAGACAGATAGATATATAGATAGATAGACAGGCAGGCTGACAGACAGATAGATAGATATATAGATAGGCAGGCTGACAGATAGATAGACAGGCAGGCTGACTGACAGATAGATAGGCAGACAGACAGATAGATAGACATATAGATAGATAGACAGGCAGGCTGACAGACAGATAGATAGATAGACAGGCAGGCTGACAGACAGATAGATATATAGATAGATAGACAGGCAGGCTGACAGATAGATAGATATATAGATAGGCAGGCTGACAGACAGATAGATAGGCAGGCAGGCTGGCTGACAGATAGATAGGCAGACAGACAGATAGATAGACATATAGATAGATAGACAGGCAGGCTGACAGACAGATAGATAGATAGGCAGGCTGACAGACAGATAGATAGATAGATAGATAGATAGACAGGCAGGCTGACAGACAGATAGATAGATAGACAGACAGGCAGGCTGACAGACAGATAGATAGGCAGACATACAGATAGACATATAGATAGATAGTCAGGCAGGCTGACAGACAGACAGATAGATAGATAGATAGGCAGGCTGACAGACAGATAGACAGACAGGCTGACAGACAGATAGATAGACAGGCAGGCTGACAGACAGATAGATAGGCAGACAGACAGATAGATAGATAGACAGGCAGGCTGACAGACAGATAGATAGGCAGACAGACAGATAGATAGATAGATAGGCAGGCTGACAGACAGATAGACAGACAGGCTGACAGACAGATAGATAGATAGACAGGCAGGCTGACAGATAGATAGACAGGCAGGCTGACAGACAGATAGATAGATATATAGATAGATAGGCAGACAGACAGATAGATAGACATATAGATAGATAGACAGGCAGGCTGACAGACAGATAGATAGGCAGACAGACAGATAGATAGACAGGCAGGCTGACAGATAGATAGACAGGCAGGCTGACAGATAGATAGACAGATAGACAGATAGATAGATAGGCAGGCAGGCTGACAGATAGATAGACAGGCAGGCAGGCTGACAGACAGATAGATATATAGATAGACAGGCAGGCTGACAGACAGATAGATAGATAGACAGGCAGGCTGACAGACAGATAGATAGATAATGCAGTACAGGTTT
Source organism: Xyrauchen texanus (assembly GCF_025860055.1). Classification (NCBI taxonomy): domain Eukaryota; kingdom Metazoa; phylum Chordata; class Actinopteri; order Cypriniformes; family Catostomidae; genus Xyrauchen; species Xyrauchen texanus. Next base: position 1,821,764 of record NC_068279.1, on the reverse strand, counting down.
AGTTGTTTTCTCACACATCCTTCAGTAAATAGCTCATATGATGTTTATAATGTTGTTCTACAGTACGGTGTCGCCCAGAGTGGAAGGGGGCGGGGATTTGAATGTCCAAAATGGGCGGGGCCGAGGTGGGTGTGTCTCTCAGCTGATGCGAGACTCTCTCTCTCTCTCTCTCTCTATCATCTGAGCGCATCGCGCAGCTTCACACGTTCATTAACGCCGTATCAGCCGCGCATCATCCGGACGGACAGAGAGACGCGCCGCGCGGATCCGCCGTGAGACAGTGAGTATCAGTGTGTGTGTGTGTGTGTGTGTGTGTGATGGAGTCTCTTCAGCACCTGCATCAGTTCACCGCACTGCCGCCATCGAGCGCGTCCTCTCCTCTGTGATGTGTGAGGATGCGGCGATGGCTGATGCTGTTGTCATGGAGGATGCGGATGCTGCGATGTTCGCATCATTGTGCACGAGCTCTCACGCGCGTTATGTAATGGCCTCAGTGAAATCTAATATCAGGTGAACACTGCCTCTCCATTGTGCTGCTGGAGCGCCATCCTGCATTGCTGCTGTACTGGTGCATTTGCTGTTAAATGGAGGCATAAAGCATGTGCATGCGTGTTTATAATAATCATGCCCATTAAATGCACTTGTGCTTCTGGCAGGGAACAGGTTAGGCCTGCATCCCTATGAAAACTGCATTCAGTGATGGTGTGACATGATTGTAAATACATCATGTGCATTGAATGCAGTGCTGGTAGAGTTGAGGATGCTGTGTTAGTGCTTTTATTGAGCAGTTGTGATGCTGATGTCATATTTAAAACAGAGTGTTTGTGTGCAGGCCTCTGTTTAATGTCCTACTCTTATCTGTCTTTTCTGTGAAAGGTATCAGTATGAGTCTGGTGCATTATATTAGAGTGTCAGGCAGCTAGACTGCATGTTTACATGTATATGTGCATCTTTATTCACTGAAGTGTACTTGTGCTAGTTCTAGCATTGCACGGTGTAATTGTGCCATTATATATGTCTAGTAAAAATGTTGCACCACTGTTTCATCTTTAGTTTAAGGTATATGGTGTCTTTAGTACATAGTGGTGTAGGTAAAGTGTGTATGAGGATATATGAAGCACGTGAGCAATGATGTAATGCCTGTGAGTGAGTGAGTGTGTTGAAGCGGGTAGTGTAGGCACGTGCCAGTGCTGTTCTGATGCAGCCCTTCTGGACACATGATGGTACGGCACCGTCACCACTGATACACACAGTGTCAATGCATTGAGCTCTGTAAACATGCTTTCAGAAAGCTCGATTTACTTTATAAAACCTTTTTTGTGCACGCAAAACAAATTTCACTTGCAACTTGATTGACAGCTTTAAAAAAAAAATTTTGTGCACGCAAAACAAATTTCACTTGCAACTTGATTTACAGCTTTAAAAAAACTTTTTTGTGCACGCAAAACAAATTTCACTTGCAACTTGATTTACAGCTTTAAAAAAACTTTTTTGTGCACGCAAAACAAATTTCGCCTGCAACTTGATTTACAGCTTTACAAAACCTTTTTTGTGCACGCAAACTTGAAAATGAGATTCACATAAATTCTGACCTCAGATTGAAATCAGATTGCAAAAAATCAGACACATATCAGATTTATTTCCACATATCAAAGTGCCCCATATTTGAATTGAAAATATCAGATTGAATGTGATTTTGCTGTTGACACTGACATCCAAAAACAGATCCATTCAACTGCAGTGTGATCACTGCCACATTCTGCAGGATAAAGAACTTCAATCACACACATTGAAGAATCACATTAAATTTGCCTGTAGATAATGATTAACTCCAAAGAGATATACTCCTTATCAGGGTGCGGTTTAGCCGGTCTGCCTATGGGCTTCACAAGACTATAACTTTGAGAAGTTCTTGAGATGGACTTCTCTTTCCGTCCTTTATGTTGGGAATGGTTTGAGTATCGGATCAAGTTCTGGTGAATCTTTAACATGAGGAAGCGCTTCTGTGTTTATACTTCTCTTTGGACACAAGTATGTTGTTTATTTACAATGACACTGTATATCATAATTAGATTACCTTTCCTTTCACTGGTGTAGTGCACTTCATTTTCATTCCACTTGGAACTATTTTGTATGTTAGCATGTTTTGTTGTCCTGCTCATCCAAGTCGATTTTATTCACCCAAAAGTGAAACTTCTATCATCATTTACTCACCCTCATGTTGTTCCAAACCCGTATGACTTTCTTTCTTCTGTTTGTGTTCCACTGTATTTGAACTAACCACCCGTCTTCTGTCCTGTTGCAGTGTGTGTGTGTGCGACCTGGCTCACTTCACACCCCTGTGTGTTGGCGTTGAGGGTGGCGCAGTGAAGAGCTCGCGGCTCCTGGCATGGGCAGTGTAGGGAGCGGCGCGTCAAGTCAACGGCCCATCACCATGCGCAGCGTGGGCACCCGCACGACTCCTAATGGCCCACTGGCAGCCGCACTGCCTCCAAACTCCGCCCGTCGACGACTGGACGACCGCAGCTTTAGTGCTGACCGCATCCCCCAGCCCAGCACTAAGGCGAAGGGGGTCTCCGCCGACGAACACAGCTATAACGCTGAGAGAGCTTACCGTGGCAACGCTCGCAATCACGCAGACTCCGAACGCACCGCGCCTCACAACGCTAACCGCCAGCAAACGGTCAATGACGAGAGGCTGGTGTCGAACGCTGTGTTCACCAACGGCGGGTTACGGAGGGAAGGTCACCGGCGCGGAGAGAGTCTGGACTTGTGCGGTAACAACATCGTACTTAATAACAACAAAAACGGCAGTCATCAAATGCCACCACAGCACAAAGAAAAGAGCAAATCCAAACCCGATAATCAAAACCCACCCAACATCCTGCCGGTGTCTGGAAAACTGGAGCATGTACAGGTACAGAAAGTACTAGATTTTATACCTCAAATGTGAAATTTAAAGCTGCAGTGTTTTTTTTCTAAAAGTATGTTGTTGCCAGGGGTTTTGGGTGTCTCAGCGAGTATTGACGCTGACTATCACATCTGGAGTCACGAGTTTGAATCCAGGGTGTGCTGAGTGACTCCAGTCAGGTCTCCTAGGCAACCAAATTGGCCCGTTTGCTAGGGAGGCTAGAGTCACATGGGGTAACCTCCTCGTGGTGGTGATTAGTGGTTCTCGCTCTCAATGGGGCGTGTGGTGAGTTGTGTGTAGAGAGTAGCATGAGTCTCCACATGCTGTGAGTCTCCACGGATGCACAACGAGTCACGTGATCAGATGCGTGGATTGACTGTCTCAGAAGCGGCGGCAACTGAGACTCGTCCTCCGCCACCCGGATTGAGGTGAGTAACCATGCTGCCACGAGGACCTACTAAGTAGTGGGAATCGGGCATTCCAAATTGGGGAGAAAAAGGGGATAAATTAAATTAAAAAAAATATAAAAAAGAACAACCATAACATCAACAAACAATTACGGTAAGTCATGGCATCCGCTCATGTTGTCACTTCCTGCATTGCATGCCGCATGTTTACTATAGCTTCTTCCGTCAGCAGTGAGGGATTCACATGTGAGAAATGTAAGGAATTAGTCAGGCTGACTGAGAAGTTTAATGATTTCGAGATTGAGGTGAGTAACAGCGCCATCACAAGGACCTATGAAGTAGTGGGAATTGGGCATTCCAAATTGGGAGATAACGGGATAAAAAAGTATGTTGTTACTAACAAGTTGCTATATAAGTACTTCAATGGTTTTATGTGTCGTCAGCCACATACAGTCAGATGCTTGTGGTAGTTGTAGTTCTCATCTAGTAAACTACAGTAACCATATTTAATGGTATTTGTAATAAAACCATAGTAATAATAGAGGAAAACCATAACTATGGTATGTTGTAAGTAACTCTAAAGTTTTTGACTCTACAGACCAACGACTCTCTGGTGCGTCCGTCAGCCTTCAAACCTGTGGTGCCCAAGAGCTTTCACTCCATGCAGAACCTGGTGTGCCCCCTTCAGACCAGCTCAGGGATGGGCGGGGATCCGGGCAGCAGTGGCAGTGGAGGCAGCGGAGGAGAGAAGGGGGTCCAGAGCGCTTCTGGGGCCCAGTGGGAGCAGGACAGTCCCAGCAGCCGAGGGACGCACACCGGCGCGAGCAGACCCGGGCAGGGCAGTCTGTCTGATTCCGGGAGGAACTCCCTCACCAGTCTGCCCACCTACACTGGGTCAGGCTACGGACCTCCGCCTGTGCTCGGCCCGCTCAGTGCCTCCACCAGCCACATCAACCGGCTAGGCTCCATCGCCCTGGAGAAACTCGACAAGCCAGGTTACCAGAACGGGCTGAGTGCGTCCGACAGCGGCCGCTCCTCCTCAGGCAAGAGTTCTTCATCGTATCAACGCCTGAGTCACCTGAGCGACGCTCCTGCACCTCTGAGACCGTCTCCGTCCTCGGATGATGTCATACAAGATCTGGAAGACCGTCTGTGGGAGAGAGAGCAAGAGGTAAGTGAGGTGACAAAACCTTGTAAACAATAGCCACAGTTTTCCTGAGCAACCACTGGGTGGCGCCATGATGTTTCTAAATGTATTCTTTCTCTCTTATACTGTAGCATCAGGAAGTCTGATTCATTTAAATTAATTGATTTATTTGAACTGGTTCAAAAGAAAAAGATTCACAAATTAAAGGATTATTCCGTGTTCAATATCAGTTAAGCTCAATTGCATTTGTTGCATAATGTTGATTGCCACAGAAAATATTTTCGACTCATCCCTCATTTATTTAAAAATGCGGGTTATAGTGAGGCACTTACAATGGAAGTCAATGGGGCCAATCCGTAAACGTTAAAATACTCACTTGTTGTAGCCTCAAGACGTAAATAATATGAATGTAAGCATGATTAGTGTGATAAAATCGCTTGCTAACCTTTTCAGTGTAAAATGATGTCCAATTTGACAACTTTGTTGCCATGGCAACGCAACGGCGGTTAACCTATAAACAAAATTTTCACACTACAATCAGGTAAAAGAGAGATTTTATCACACTAAAATCATGTTTACCTATATAATGTTTACGTCTTGTGTCTATACTTTTGAAACACCGGGTGGTGAAGGACGAGTCTCAGTTGCCTCCGCTTCGGAGACGTCAATCCGCGCATCTTGTCACGTGACTCGTTGCGCATGACACCGCGGAGACTCACGGCATGTGGAGGCTCATGCTACTCTCCACGATCCACACACAACTCACCACACGCCCCATTGAGAGAACCACTAATCACCACCACGAGGAGGTTACCCCATGTGACTCTACCCTCCCTAGCAACCGGCCAATTTGGTTGCTTAGGAGACCTGGCTGGAGTCACTCAGCACATGGATGACTTTTTCTTAATCCAGTTGGAAAATAATTCCTTGACTTTGTTAATATATGGTATCTGAAAACACATTTTCTTTTTTTCTTGGTTTTATTTCACTTTGTTACACTTGTTGTGTTCCCGGTCAAAAATGACCGACTATTAGAAATGAATAGATTAGACGACAAAATACAGAAATATTAAGTGTTCAAGGGGAATCACAATCCTTTATATGAGCACATATGTGGATATGTGTTTGCACCATAGACTGTAAAAAAAGATGGCCGACGCCCCTTCGCTCTTTTCCATTGGTGAGAACTGAAGCCGCCAGTGTCCCGATATGGCGCTGACATCTTGGGACTTGAGTCTGCGCAGTTGCGATTTGGGGACCAGACCTGCGCAGTAGTGAGCAGGAAGTAAAGCCGCGAAATCAAGGCCCCGCCCTCACTCTCGCTGAATCAATCGCAAGCACACGCCCTTGCACTTTTGACTTTTGACTTATGACGGTGTGAAATAATTCATTATAGAAATTTAGATATGACATTTAAAGCTTCAATCTCCTCAGTCCTCCGAAGATCCCGAAAAAAAGTCAGTTGGTGCTTCGGTGACTACTTCTTATCAGAGAACCTGTCAATCACAGCTGTCAATCATGATGTCACAGCACCGTTTTTATAGCATCAAATAACTAAAAACAAACTTATTTTGAAAACAAACACTTGAAATGACATCAACGTGATAGAAACGACAGTAAATGACAGAAACTATCTTTGGAAAAAAGATATGTGAAGTGTAATTTAATTGTTTAGTTGGTCTCACGTCCCGTTGAATAACATGGGGAGGTGGGGTTTATGACCTATACTAGGACCAGTCTCCGGGGGGCGATCGAGACGTTTTGGCTTCACTTTTGAGGGCTTGTGCGGCACACTTGGTTTCCACACACAAAGTCTTGGACATGCACATACGTGTGCACACACACACACACACACACACACACACACAAAATGTATGTTGAGCGGCTTTTTGTGCATCATCTTTCCATGTACACTCTTTGAGGATTATTTCAAGATCTACGTATCATATTATGTTGTGTTTGGGCTAATTTGAATCAGGATATTCTGCTGTAAATTAAGATACATCGGTGTCCCACCCCTGGAGTCGCGAGTTTGAATCCAGGGCATGCTGAGTGACTCCAGCCAGGTCTCCATAGCAACCAAATTGGCCCGGTTGCTAGGGAGGGTAGAGTCACATGGGGTAACCTCCTCGTGGTGGTGATTAGTGGTTCTCGCTCTCGATGGGGCATGTGGTGAGTTGTGTGTGGATGCCCCGGAGAATTGCATGAAGCCTCCACACGCACTATGTCTCCACGGTAATGCGCTCAACAAATCACGTGATAAGATGCGCGGATTGACAGTCTCAGACGCGGAGGCAACTGAGATTCGTCCCCCGCCACCCGGATTGAGTCACTACGCCACCACGAGGACTTGGTGCACATTGGGAATTGGGCGTTCCAAATTGGGGAGGAAAGAAATGTAATACATCAGTGTCTGTGTTATATGCATATGTTTCAGGAAGGTAAATAAGACGTAGCAAAAAGCCACTCCTGTTTATTATATGAATGTCAGTGGCCGTTCAGGGGCGGACTGCCCATCAGGAGAACCGGATGGGCCGGCCGTGAATTGGGCCGAATGGGTCGCGTTAAGCTGAAATGAGCCGCCACGTTATGCAGAACGGGCCACAAAATGCACCGCGATTCACCGTGTCCCTGTGGCACTATGAAAAATGCTCCGATTGTTTTGAGCGACCCGTTTAGACCCCAACAATGTTACTCAACCAATGGCGTGAGTTGGGGGCGGGGCTCTCACTTTGTTTGAACAATGGCAGGCGAGGAGCGTATTTAGAAGCGTTTTTGGGGGGGTGGGTTGAGGGATATATTTGCAGTTCCATTTGGTGCCGCGTAGTGTCGCAGAAATGACATACTTCGCCTTTAATTATGACTAGTTCCCAAAAATAATTAAAATCGAATGGTTGCACTTTTAACTTTGGACCTTACATTTATGCTTTAGGCAGACGCTTTTATCCAAAGTGACTTACAGTGCACTTATTACAGGGACAATCCCCCCGGAGCAACCTGGAGTTAAGTGCCTTACTCAAGGACACAATGGTGGTGACTGTGGGGATCGAACCAGCAACCTTCTGATTACCAGTTATGTGCTTTAGCCCACTACACCACCAAAACTGGCATTTTAGTCAGGGATATCTTTGTATGGAACTGCTTTCTACTGTGCGTTAATTTTCATACTGCTTTGATACTTCAATTGAATTCACTCTAATGATACTGAAAGATGCTGCGTTTGAGATTAAACACACCCGATTTGCGCAAAAGCGTTTTCACCCAGCCATTGCTGTGTTTGAACAGGTGATCCACATGCGGCGTAACCTGGACCAGAGCGAGGCGGCCATCGTGCAGGTGTTCGAGGAGAAGCAGCGTGTTTGGGAGCGCGAGATGGAGGACTTGAGGCAGAACTACGCTGGGCGTCTGCAGCAGGTGTCCCGACGGGCTCAGCGCACACAGCAGGCCCTGCAGGCGCAGATCAGCCGTCTGCAGCAGGACAAATGCAGACTGCAGGACGAGATGACCCTGCTGCTCGCTCAGAGAGAAGAGCTGGAGAAGAAGTGTTTGGACTACAGGAAGGAGCAGGCCGACATCCTGCCCAGACTCGAGGAGACCAAGTGGGAGGTGAGTGGGTAAAAATGCAAATGTAATGCAATATACTTATTTTTGTATTACTTTAAAAGTAATTAGATTACAGTAACTAATTATTTTGTAATCTGATTACGCTAAACACTGATGAGCTTTGAGGTGTGCTTTGAAATGTTGATGAAGCACATTTTCGCATAATGTACACCAGACGAACCAAACGTCTATTGATGGTTCATTTTACACTCACAAAAGCGCTCTAGCATGAGAATGCCCCTCCCCCTTATACCACCTGTCTCTGACTAGCATTAGCAAGTAGCAGTGTTATTGATTGAACTATGACATATACAAATAGCCGCTTGCTGTTTTAAATTATTTGAGCTGTCTTTGATTTTAGTAATGGGCTCCATATTCTGCAGGAAATGTGAATCAAATATATTTTAGCAATGACTTTTTTATGTGTGCGATATAGCGAAACAGGTCCGCCAACTTTTTCAGCCATCTTTGTTACTGAAGAGTGGTGCGCCAGGAACCAAACCGACCTGCTCCGAGCAGGGACAGATTACCGACCGGGCCAATGGGGCCAGTGCCCAGGGGCCCTTGACTACTAGGACTGCCCGGGGGTACCCTGGGCTTTAAGGCTGCGTGACCTAGTTTGGTGATCCCCCACCCCCACCCCCGCTTGAAAACCCTTTTGGGCATGAACAACGACCCCCCCTCCCCCTCCACAACTTTTGGGCATGAACAATGAACCCTCCCACCCCCAAACCCCCCTCCAACAACTTTTGGGTATTAACAACGAACCCTCCCACCCCCAAACCCCCCCCACCCCCCCCTCCACAACTTTTGGGCATGAACATCGAACCCCCCCCCCCTTTCAACAACTTTTGAGCATGAACAACAAACCCCCCAACAACAATTTTTGGCCATGATCTACTGAACCCCCCTTTCAACAACTTTTGGGCATGAACAACGAACCCCCCTCCACAACTTTTGGGCATGAACAACGAACCCCCCAACTACTTTTGGTTATTTAAAACAAACCCTTCCAACACAAACCCCCCAACAACTTTTGGGCATGAACAATGAACCCCCCACCCCCTCAACAACTTTTGGGTATGAACAATGACCCCCCCCAACAACTTTTGGGTATTAACAACGAACCCTCCCACCCCCAAAATCGGACATATGGTCTGTCCCAAACAGCACTGTTCTGCACTCTTCTATGCCAGTTTGTAGTGCATGTAGTAGTTACAGCATCCTGGACATCAGACAGATAAGCCGGCAGAAACATGGATTGTTCGTGCACTGCACATTGAATGCACATCCTCTCATCAAATGTTCGCCCTGTAGGTGTGCCAGAAGGCCGGTGAGATCTCTCTCCTGAAGCAGCAGCTGCGTGACAGTCAGGGTGAGGTGACCCAGCGAGCCGGAGAGGTGGTGGCACTGAGAGGCCAGCTGAAAGATCTCAATGCCCAGCTGAGAGAGAGAGAAGAGGCCGAAATCAGCCTGAAAGAGTCCTTCTGTACAAAGACCCTGGAGCTGGAGCGCTGTGAGGCTGAACTACAGACCATGCTGGCGGAGGTACAGACTGGACCCTCATCTCTGTGTTTGAGTGTCTGTAATCCACAACGAGAGGTTCACAAAAATAGAATCTCACTGTTATGATTCTAATAAATCCCCTTTCATTAAAATTACATAACGTATGGGTTGGTGACATTAACCCTTAAATGCATGAGTATTTCACTAAACATTTTTACATTTTCGGGTCTTACCCGGCATGTGCATCTATCACAAATGGATCTACAAAATGCTTTGATAGGGCCAAACTTTCAATTTGTCAATTTGAAAATAATTTAATATAATATTTTTTATTTTTTTATTTTTCATATATCAACACATGTTGAGCTACACGTAATTTACACACGTGTATTTTATCAGGCACTTTTTGAGTCTAAATAGACGCACGACTTAATCATTTCAGTAGCCCACCCAAATGACAAAAGCCAAATCATACGGTTCATGTGTTAAACTTGCTATAGTTTACTTCCACGTTGCATCTTCGTCAATGTAAATCAAGTCAATCGCTGAAACATCAGCGCCACCTTGTGTTAGAACTTGTGTACACGCGTATGAGACATTGATAGCTCAACATTAGCAATGTTTTTTATGCGCATTTTTAATTGTATTAATAAAAAATCGTAGTGGCAACAATTTCTCCAGAAGTGACGATTTCATCTTTATGAACACCCTTGGATGGAAACGCGGCTCTGTTTTTGCGATAATATTAAATTCACAACTTGTATGAAAATCAATGTGATATAGTAGTCATTTGTGTAGTAATAAACACATGAATATATATCCTGCGACTTTTATAGAATATTAAATAATCATAAAAAAAATAAGTGACACTATTACCTATCTCGGGACTTTAATGACCGTACACACTTTTTGGTAATTAAGCAGATATAAAAAAATATATATATATATTTTTTTGCCATTTTTTGTATTTATTTTATTTATTTTTTGATACTCAAAAAAATGCATGAGGTCCCGGGTCGCTAAAGACACGAGGTATGCATTAAAGGGTTAAATAACTTTTTGGGAAGTTGACATGTCCTTTGTACTCCATCTGAACTATTTTAAACTGTTTTATAATTATTATGCATGCAGCTTGTGAGGCCCAAGTTAACTGAGAGCCCTTGGAATATTTGGGATTAAAAATGGTGAAAAACATAAATGAGATGGTGACTGTATTTGAGATTTGAGACCGTTTCCTTTTGCACACACTAAAAGTCCATCTCTCTCTCTGTCTTTCCTACAGGTCACAGTGCTGAGAGACAAACTGAGCGCGTTTGAGACAGAAGTGAGCCGGCTGAAGAAAGCCTTGAGTGAGCTGAGCAGCAGCAGCAGCACCAGTCATTCCAGCGAGCCCAGTTTGGCTGAAATGGGGCAGCTGGTGGTGTCCCGCAGCCGAGAGCGCCTCCTGTCCCCTCTGAGCCCTCCGGAGAAGCCCACGTCTCTCCCCGCCCTCCCTCCTCTCGCCCAACTGCCCGCCCTGCCCTCTTCAGACCCACTGCTGACGCTGCAGAGCGACGACTCCAAGGTCCAGAGGCAGGAGTCGGGCAACCTGCGGCGGCAGCTGGAGCGTCTGCAGGGCGAGCTGCGTTTGGAGCGGCAGCAGCGTGAGCGACAGACCGTCACCTTTGCGCAAGAACGCCAAACCTGGCAGGACGAGAAGGAGCGGGTGCTGAAGTACCAAGCGCAGCTGCAGCTGAGCTACGTGGAGATGTTGCAGAAGAACCAGGTGCTTGAGGAGCGCGTAGACAAGCTGGGAGCCCAGATCGCCACTCCGTCCCTGGCCTCGCCCGCCTCGCCGCCCCCAGTGGCCACTCTGGACGCCCCCACACCCGTTTCATTGTCTATATCGCTCACCTCCCCCACCCCTCCGGCGGAGGAGATGAAGCTGCTGGATCTGCACCAACTTGCTCCGCCGTGGCCGGTTCCGACTCGACTGGAGAGGATCGAGTCGACGGAGATCTGACTGCGCCGAATGTGAACTCGATGACGCAGTAAAAGCAGTAAAGTCCCGATCACACTCGCATTCAGTACAATCCAAAAAAATAAATAAACGGTGACTATACAGCTTCCGAGGACTGTCCAAGGATGCTCTGCTTGTTTGGGGCAGTCGTTTGGGTTGAGGGCTGGTTCTTTGATTGGTTATGCGCATGTGTGTGGCCTTTTCAACGGGTCGAGGGCTAGTGTGTTGGGTTATGGTACAGGAGCTGGCCCTAAGTCAGTAGCCAAGAGAACAAATGTGACACTCAGGGGTTAAGGGAACAGGAAATTAACAAATCAGATTTTCGATGAGACTGTTTTTTCACGTCAAAAAATTACGTATTTTTGCCTTGCTTCCCAATAAAAATATATTTGAATATATTCTAAGATATGTAGATATATTATAAAATATTTAGATATTTTTAAGATGTTTTGTCTCATTTTTTTAGAGAAATGGAACCAAATTTGGTGGGATTTATGCTTGGAACAAGAATAATGTTTTTGCCTATGGGGTAAGAGAAAAATCTTGATTTAAAGGGAAAACAAGTTTATTTTTCTTCGCCTATTGGCAAAACCTTTTTTCTTGTTATAAGCATAAATCCCACCAAATTTGGTTCCATTTCTCCGAAAACAAGACTTAATATCATATGCCATTTCTGCTAATTTATTCTTGTTTTAAGGGTGTTTCGATTGACCAGAAAGTAAGACAAAAATACTAAGAAAATTGTGTTAGCGTTCAGCCTGGGAGAGCATTTGCTTAAAATAAGGTTTTATCACTTTGGCACTTAAAATTAAAGTTTGTAATTTCTGCTCTGCTAGCAGGAATAGATGTATTTTCAAAAATAACGACTGTTTTCCAACAGGCATTCCAAAAACGCCCTCTCTCCGACATTGGTTGACATACACTTAGCCCCGCCCCCCAACAAACACCATTGGTTGAGCAAATGTTTCTTTTTCAGGCTGGTCTGGATGCTCAAACAAAAGTAGTGTTTTGAAAAGCACCACAAAGTCACAGTGTTTACAATCAACCTACGAATGGTTTGCTTATAGTTAAGCTAGGATATAAGTATTTTAACATCGAAACAAATACATACTTTAATAAATCATTCAAAGCAGCAAATTAACTTAATATTAGTTATTAAATTGTTTGATATCTGTTACAATGACATCTTGTTCTTTTGAGAACTCTACCCAGATGCGTCTCCGAGATGTCTGTATTAGATCATCTGGAAAGCGTCGCATTTTAATTAACATCTGCTAAACATCTTTAAATGATCAGTTTTCCTGATAGCACGCATACATCACCCAGACGTCTATTTGATGTGTGTTTACATCTGGAAGACGTATTTTTAAGGTTGTTTTCATATCTGCAATACGCCGTTTCCTCAATACGACGTCTTTGAGATGTTTATGATTGGGTATGTTTGTAAATCTGATCTTTTTAAGATGTTTATCAGATGCTTTCCAGATGAAACAATCTTAAATAGACATCTCAGAGATGCACGTGTACTATCTAGGTTGCTCATCTGCAATACATCTATTTAGAGTGGAGGAGGACGGGGCCAGGCTGGAACAAGGCACGCCCCAGTCCCCAATCAGCCTGATGGGGGCGTGCGAGGGATAAAGGCGGCCGGTGACGACAGTTCGAGAGAGAGAGAGAGAATAGCAGTTTGTGTGTTTTTGGTTCAGTTTATCATTAAACTATAATTTATATAGCCAAGCCGGTTCTTGCCTCCTCCTTTCCCCTAACCTTCTTTACACTGGTGCCGAAACCCGGGAACCTTTAGATGGAAGGAAGTCGCCCCGTAGTGTCCTCCCAGTTGGCGGAGGGCCTCCATTCCCTCGCTAGCCTTCATCAGAACCACCAACAAACCCTGCTTGAGCGCCGGCAAGACCAAGATCGTCTGTTTTTTGAGGTCCTACGGGCTCAAGCAAAGGACTGCCATGCGATCTGGCGCCTCCTCAGTCAGGAGGCCGCCCCAGCCGTGACCCCCGGACACCAGCACCCCTTTGCCTCCGCCTGCATTACAGAAGATGGGGCAACGGATGATCCAGAAGCGTTCCTTCCGAGATCTGGGGTTGGCCGTGCGGCCAATGAGTGGCCCGACTCATCCCGCTGTTGTCCGGGGAAGCCCAGCTCGCGGCTCAACAACTGCCGGCAACGAGTCTCCTGGCTTATAGTGACCTAAAGAAGGCCATCTTGCTAACGGGTTGGTCGGAGTCCAGAAGAGAGTCGTCAACTCTTCCGGAGCCTAAAGCTGGAGAAGTCCGACCACCCGTTTGCCTTCGCCGAACGACTCTGAGACACCTGCCAGAGATGGCTGCTAGCGGGGAGCCGCGATGTCAAGGGGATCATCAACCAGGTGGTACTGGAACAGCTAACGCATCGACTGCCAAAAGGTATGGCGGAGTGGGTCCAGTGCCACCGCCCGGCATCGCTGGAGGAAGCCGTCCGGCTTGCGAAGGATCATATGGCGGCGATCCCGAGGGCAGATGAGCCCTCCTACTCTCTCTTGATCTGTCGTCACCGGCCGCCTTTATTCCTCGCGCGCCCCCATCAGGCTGATTGGGGACCGGCCATGTGTTGTTCCAGCCCAGCTCTGCCCTCCTCCCCACTACAATCTATAAGACATTTCCTTTTGAATTTTAAAAGGACATTCAGCAAATGTCTCTGAGACATGCACGAGATTTAGAGTGTATGTAAATCGGATCTTTTTAAGATGTTTAGCAGATGTTTGTCACCGAAATCAGCCCAGATAGCACATGTACATCTCCAAGACGTCTGCTCAAGAGCATTTAATCTGGACATTTTTGATGTCTCAAAGTCATCTGCTGAATGTCTTATTGACATCTGTGTGATGTATTTGTGCCTTCTGGGTACTCTGTGGACAACTGCAGCCTGCAAACAACCAAAACAACATCTATTTCTGTAATGGAAACAATAAGTAGATGAAAACTCTCCCATGGTGCTTACAACATGCTTCAGAAACATGAGGACTGAATCTTAGTGCCAGTTTCAAGAGTGTTTGGGTTGTTTATGTCGATGACTGTTGGACTGCAAGGCTAGAAACATACTGTACGGAAGTACAGAGTCGCGAATGTTTGGCTAACTCATTGCAGTCACGATGTGCATACCTTTGCGATACTCTGGCGCTAACTCAAGGGGACGAGGAGCGCTCAACCCTTCTGCTCCCTTGCCCAAAGCAGTGGCGGAGGACATATATTCATGTCAACTCAGAACGTACTGTATCACCTGAATGTTGTTTTTGCCCTTTTCTATGTTTCGAGCAATGTAGAGTACAATAGCGCGAGAGATTGAGATTTTAAAAACAAGTAAATATTAGTGCACCTGATGCTCCGGTCACAGACCATGTTGCTTTTCATAAAGGACTCGGTTGTTGTGAACAACAGCTATATAATGAGGTTTGGTTTATGAAGCTGCTAGACAAGAGGGAGGAATAGACAGCGGCTGAGCCAAAACTGGGCAGATGGCGATGGGTCAATCTTTGGACATGCCGTCCTGAACGATTAGCGATTATATTTGAATATGACTTTACATTCTTCCAGAAAGAGCGTATAATATGTGTCAATGTATACTGACTGAAAGTAACATTTTAGAATATTTGACTTTAAAAAAGATGTAATATGCAGTAGATTGAAGTGATCATTTAAATGTTTTGAAGTAAGTGCACAGTGCACAGATACGATGTGGAAACACTGTATGTGAATGGGTTGTGAAGACTGAAATGTTGGTTGTGTGGTAGTTGAGAATGATTATTGATCGAGACTGAGGCAAAGGCTGTTCAGAATAGCATACTAGCAGTGTTGGGTGAGTAATCCACTACAAATGACTAATTATGTCTCTAAAATAATTCCGCAAAAAGTAATCGTGTTACTAATTACATTACTTTAAAGTTACTTTTAAAATACTTGTCTACGTCTAATAATGTCGATACATTATTATGTCTAAGAACGCATTAATTTGTATATTGTACATAATAGCATTTTAGGAATGTCTCACCTCCCATCACGAAATGATCCCTCGAACCATGTATGCGTCCAATGGCAATGTATTTTAATGGGCGTTTGTCCAGAAACCATGTACATGCCTTTACCTAAGTAATGTACTTAAAAGTAATTACCGTAATTGAAAATCAGTGACCATAATCTAATGATCTGATTCGGGTCTAAAAGGGGCCGCCATGTCACGAAATACATATAACACTTAAAACGTTAAAGTCCGACTAACTAATACATAGCTAGCATAGTAGCTAATACATAATTAAGGCAAATATGGTATCGTTTGAAAGCTTAGAATCTGTCCTTTTCAGAGAACACCATCAGTTCTGCATTTATAAAATAAATGTAAACAAAAATAATTGTAATAAAATTAAATACATTTTAATAAATTAAAAAAAAAAATTTTAGATATAAGATTTTATTCATATAACAAAATAATTAAACAGTTATATTGTTAAATAAAATACTGAATACTATAAAATCAAATACTTTCTAATGACTCCTTGTCATATAAAATAACAAAATAAGGCCTGAAAACATCCGCGTCGCAAAAAAGCGCCACCTAGTGGTAATGTGGTAAAGTCTTTCTCTTGGCACTTAAAGGAATAGTGCACTCAAAAATTTAAATTCTCTCATTATTCACTTACCCTAATGCCATCCCAGATGTGGGTGACTGTCTTTCTTCAGCAGAATACAAATTAAGATTTTTTTAAAAATGTTGAAGCTCTTTAGGTCCTTAAAATGTAAGTAAACGGGTGCCATCTATGGGTGCTGGCTATTGGACGGTCCAAAAGGCCGCATTTAGGCAGCATAAAAGTAATCCACACGACTCCAGTCCATATAACAAAATATGCAGTCCAGCAGGATTAGCATGCTAAACATATCATCGTAAAGTCCGCTAGTCCACTCAGAGGCCGAGATGAAACAATGGGGGTGGTGCGTGAATTGAAAATTAGACTGAATGTCTATGGATGTGCACATCTGTGAGAGCGCCACCTGCATTTTGTGAAGGTGATTCTTGCTTCCAACATGTGGAATCAAATAAGACTTTTTGCAAGGAGATAGAGCGAACAGAACCAGAATTACATGCTTACAAAGTTAGAAGACGGCAGCCCGAAACGGCACCAGGGGTTAAAAAGTAATTGGACAGTAACTATTCCATTTGTAATCAGATTACACCCAACACTGCATACAGTATGCACATTGTCTATATGCACGGAATACCGGGATGATCTACTGTTATTATAATGTGCTGTATACGACTTGCTTACTGCATACTGGACAGTATGCACTATATACTGCATACTATTTTTTTAAACACTATCTGAAACAGAACATATTTTTACATTTGTGCTCTGTTGTATAATGCAAATTTTGTCAAATTATCCAGGAGTTCAATGCAAACAGAAAATGCACATACTGTGCGCAATATAGCACGAGCAGTATGCTGTTCTGAACCTAGCCTGAGATTTGGTCAAATCGACTACGGGCTCTGACGAGGGACAAAAGCGATTTGCTATTGTAGTGGTGGCATTTTTCAGAACACCTTTTGTCGCAAAGTCTCCAGCTTCTCCTGTAAGCTAGTAAGAGATTTCATTTAACCAAATCGTTAAATAACAGGTCTTTATTTAATACGCATACTTCCTCAAATCCCTCGAACGAGCCATTTTTATGTATTTATGTATTTATTTGCGATACCATTGTGGTGATGTAGTCATATCACTGCACCTACAGGCCGGATTCCTCTCTTTTGGAAATTAATTTGATCTTGTTTGTTTGTGGTGAAATAAAACAAAGCACAAACTATTAGTCTAATCCAGCCGTACGGGAGCTGCGTTTATATCCCACGATGTAATGCAATAGAAAGATTAATGTGGAAAGACTGTGTTTTTTCCCAATGCTCGTGCCTCTTATGTTCTCTCATTATTCGAGTAATGCCATATTTGAGATAATCATTCCAGATCCATGCGGCTTTATGACACTAGGTGTTATAAGAGAGACGCGCCGGATAAAGCTTTAGGTGGACGCCGCACCTCTGCTGTCTTTGGCCACATTGCTGCTATGTGCTTTTGTTGTGTCCTGCTGTATTCTTGGTAGAGACGGAGGCAAAGTCGACTGCATGTAAATATCACCATTCCTGATGTGTACAGAACTATCCTATCCAAATATACCGAGCTAATGCGTGTGAATACTTTTGTGAAGTAATGACACTGACATTACTGACATGTCAGCTTTTATTTTTCAAAGTATTAATATAGGAATATAAGATGCATATATCTTCAAATCTTTGATTGGCTATATTACTGTAAAGTCAAACGTTCGAGAGTCCTATATGTCGTTTCTCTTATGAGTTCTGGAAGTGTATGGGTGAGCAAAATGCCACCAAGGTTTTTGTAAAACATAATTTTTTTTTTTTTGCATAATCTTAGCAAATGTTAATTTAAATAATAAAGGTGTGAATAAGAAAAATGATCACGTTGTTTCTCATCACTGTTGCATCTGTAAGAGATATGCAAGGATGAGGCAGTGCATTATTATTGAGGTAAAGGGAGTAATATTCGGCTGGTCATGTGACCTCAGCATGGCGGCGCTCATGAAGGTGCCCCCAGCAGAATAAAGCAGACTTTTTCTTTTCAGACTGACGTGACTTCTCGTATCTCGTGTGAGTGTGCATTGTTTTAAAAATCATATTTTTCAAAGTTATAATTCTAGTATTTTCATTTCTCTTTAAAAGTTTAGCAATTAGCAATTCAAGTTACTGAGAGCACCTATTTATGTGTCACAGAGGCGGCATAAATGCACTCGAATATTTGATCCGGTATTCAATAATTCTGAAAACGGTTTAATTCGTTTAATTTTATTGTGTAGAATAACAGTTATTAGAACAAAACTCGTAATGTGCACCTTTAACTATGCTGGCCAAAGTCCCATTCAAGACAGTCCACTCCGTGGACATCTTTGGAATGCTCCAGGGCTACTATAAGAACAGATCCTATATGGGGTAACACCCAAATCTTAAAACGGTTGGTCAAGATTATGATCTATAACACATTTAAGACTAGACAAATTAAGCTTGTAGACAAACTTTGAGGTTGGCTTTAATGAGCCTGAAAGTTAAACAAATATTTAAAAGCTTAATGAATCAGATAGTTAGCTACAGAAAGACATATAGAAAAGAAAGAGATGGAGGGATAGACAGATAGATAGATATATAGATAGATAGATAGATAGATAGATAGATAGATAGATAGATAGATAGATAGATAGATAGATAGATAGAAAAGACAGACAGATAGATAGATAGATAGATAGAAAAGACAGACAGATAGATAGATAGATAGATATAAAAGAAAGAGATGGAGGGATAGATAGATAGATAGATAGAAAAGACAGATAGATAGATAGATAGATGGATGGATGGATGGATGGATGGATGGATGGATGGATGTGGCAGCGGGGGCGTGGTCAAGCGCCCGTCCGGGAGAGGAAAGCGGTAAGGGCGCTTACACCTGAGCTAAATTATGCCTAACACCTGTCTCTAATTCCAGTGAGCACGAGGACAGCGGCATAAAAACAGAGCCTCCAGACGGGGAGAGAAAAAAAAGAGCAGACCCAGCGTTTGTGTGTTCGTGTATTTGTGTATGTAAAACATAATTAAAAAAGACGTACCTTGAGAGGAAGACCTGTTTCCTGTCCTCCTTCACTAGTATAGTGCTACACTGGTGCCGAAATCCGGGAAATTATGGAGCAAAGTCGCCCCATAGAGTCCTCCCAGCTGGCAGAAGTTCTCCAATCCATCGCGACGCTGCATCAAGGCCACCAGCAATCCCTGCGGCAGGACCAAGATCGCCGGTTTTTTGAGATCATGCGGGCTCAGGCAGAGGACCGGCTCGCCATCCGGAGCCTCCTCAGCCAGGAGACGGAGCCGGCCACAGCCGCGCTACGCTACCCCCGCCCACGTTACAGAAGATGGGGGCAGCAGATGATCCTGAGGCCTTCCTCGACTTGTTCGAGCGGACGGCCGAAATCTGGGGCTGGCCGCCCGAACAGTGGGCAGCCCGTCTAATTCCTCTCCTGTCCGGGGAAGCTCAACTCGCGGCACAACAACTGCCGGCGAAAAATCTCCTGGCTTACACTGACCTGAAGAGGGCCATTCTGCAACGGGTCGGTCGGAGCCCGGAAGAGAATCGCCAGCTCTTCCGGGGCATGAAGCTGGAGAAGTCCGATCGCCCGTTCGCGTTTGCCCAACGGCTCCGGGACGCCTGTCGGCGCTGGCTGCTCGCGGGGGACCACGACGTCGAGGGAGTGATCGACCAGGTGGTACTGGAACAGTTCGTTCAACGGCTGCCTCGGAAGACGACGGGGTGGGTCCAGTGCCATCGCCCGGCGTCGTTGGAGGAAGCTGTTCGGCTAGCGGAGGACCACTTGGCGGCGATCCCGAGGGCGGACGAGCCCTCTTCTTCTCTCTCTCTCTCTCCCCTTCCCTTGCATCTGCCCATGCCCTCGCCCCCTCCCCTGTGTTTTCTCCTTCTGTTCTCTCCCCAGGGCCCGTTACTGCCCCGCGCAGGCGTGAAGGCTTCCAGAGACCTGCTCCCCGGCCGTGGGAGAATGCGTCCCCCCATTCCCCGTCTTTCAGCCGCTCTCCTCCTCAGGTGGGGGCACCCGCCAGCACAAGTGCGGCCGCAACGCCTGGGCCGGCCTGTTGGAGGTGCGGAGACCCGGGCCACTTCCGGGATCAGTGTCCGCTGATGGAGGTGGGGAGCATACCTGTCGGGCTGGAGCATACCGGATTCCGGTAAGGATCAGGGGGGGTATTTACCAAGCTTTGCTGGATACCGGCTGCAATCAGACCACCATCCACCAACGCTTGGTTCAACCCGGGGCTTTGGGTTTATCTAAACTGGTGAGGGTGAGGTGTGTGCATGGGGATGTGCACAAATATCCCATGGTGACGTTGGCAATTATATTTAGGGGAAAAAAACATAGTGTGGAGGCAGCGGTTAGTTCCCGCCTCACCCATCCACTAATCTTGGGTACTGATTGGTCGAATTTTAAAGATATATTAGAGGGTATTTGTGCGGATGGGTCCTGCATAAAGAGGTGTGCGGTGTGCGATGCTTTGGCAGGGGAGGCGGAGCCGGGACCGTCCTCGGCTGCCCGGAATGACGAGGAAAGGGGCGAGGTGGCCGCCCCTCCTCTCAGGGAATTCCCTGAAGGGGACTTTCCTCTAGAGCAGTCGCGGGACGAAACTCTTAAACATGCTTTTGACCAAGTGAGAGTGATTGATGGTCAACAGCTCCGGCCGGGCGTCGCCATTGCATACCCATACTTTGCGTTGATTAAAGACCGGTTATATAGAGTGACGCAGGACGCTCAAACAAAGGAGGAAGTGACACAATTATTGGTTCCACGAAGCCGCCGGGAAATGGTTTTCCAGGCGGCTCACTACAATCCTATGGCCGGTCACCTAGGGGAACGGAAAACACTTCTCCGTCTAATAGCCCGTTTCTATTGGCTGGGCATTGGCGGTGACGTCCGCAGGTGGTGTGCGGCGTGCCGTGAATGTCAGCTGGTAAACCCACCGGCCACCCCAAAAGCGCCATTGCGCCCTCTACCATTAATCGAGGTCCCCTTCGAGAGAATTGGGATGGACCTCGTCGGGCCATTAGAACGGTCAGCACGCGGACATCGCTCGTGTTAGTCCTAGTGGATTACGCGACGCGATATCCGGAAGCAGTGCCTCTGAGCAACATCTCTGCACGTAGTGTTGCAGGGGCACTCTTCAAGATAATCTCCCGGTGGGGATTCCGAAGGAAATCCTCACCGATCAAGGCACGACTTTTATGTCACGAACACTTCGCGAACTTTACGAGCTCTTGGGCATCAAATCGATTCGCACTAGCGTTTACCACCCGCAGACAGATGGCCTAGTGGAACGATTTAATAAAACGCTCAAGAACATGATTCAGTAAATTGCGTACACGAGGACGCTAGAAATTGGGATAAGTGGCTAGACCCCCTGTTGTTTGCAGTACGAGAGGTCCCACAAGCCTCCACCGGGTTCTCCCCATTTGAGCTGCTGTACGGGCGACGCCCCCGCGGTGTCCTTGACGTCATCAGCGAAGCGTGGGAGGAGGGACCTTCTAATAGTAAAAATGAAATTCAGTTCGTTCTCGATCTTAGAGCAAAACTCCACACACTGGGGCGATTAACACAGGAAAATTTGCTCCAAGCTCAAGAACGCCAACGCCGGCTGTATGACAGGGGTGCTCGGCTACGGGAATTTGCACCGGGAGATAAGGTACTTGTATTACTCCCAACATCGAGCTCTAAATTACTCGCCAAGTGGCAAGGACCCTTTGAGGTCACACGACGAGTAGGGGATCTCGATTATGAGGTTAAACGTACCGATAGAGGGGGCGCACGTCAAATTTATCACCTCAACCTCCTGAAATTATGGAGGGAGGAGGCGGCCTCTGTGACGTTGGCCACGGTAGTTCCGGAGAGGGCGGAGCTCGGGCCGGAGGTAAACAAAAACTACAATCTCAACACTCCGGTTACTTGTGGAGACCAACTCTCACCGCGACAGCTCACAGAGGTTTCTGAATTACAAAAGGAATTTGCGGATGTGTTTTCCCCTCTACCGGGCCGTACAAACATCATACAGCACCACATCGAGACCGAGCCGGGCGCGGTGGTGCGTTGCCACCCCTATCGCTTACCCGAACATAAAAAGAAAATAGTACGGGAAGAATTAGATGCGATGCTTGATATGGGCGTAATAGAGGAATCCCACAGTGATTGGTCCAGCCCGGTTGTTCTTGTTCCCAAGAGTGATGGGTCTATTCGATTCTGTGTGGATTACAGAAAAGTCAACGCGGTGTCTAAATTTGACGCGTACCCAATGCCCCGTGTTGATGAACTGCTCGATCGGTTAGGCACTGCTCGATTTTATTCGACCTTGGATTTAACAAAGGGTTATTGGCAGATCCCCTTGACACCAATGTCCCGTGAGAAAACAGCCTTCACTACGCCGTTTGGGTTACACCAATTTGTGACGCTTCCTTTCGGTTTGTTTGGGGCGCCGGCCACGTTTCAGCGACTCATGGATCGGATCCTCAGACCGCACACCGCGTACGCCGCTGCCTATTTAGATGATATTATCATTTATAGCAATGATTGGCAGCGGCACATGCAACATCTGAGGGCCGTCCTGAGATCGCTGCGGCGGGCGGGGCTCACGGCAAACCCTAAGAAGTGCGCGATTGGGCGTGTGGAGGTACGGTATCTGGGGTTCCACTTGGGTCATGGCCAGGTGCGGCCCCAAATTGATAAGACCGCGGCGATTGCGACTTGCCCTAGACCGAAGACCAAAAAGGGGGTGAGGCAGTTCCTGGGGCTGGCTGGCTATTATAGAAGGTTTGTGCCTAATTATTCGGACGTCACCAGCCTGCTGACTGACCTCACTACAAAGGGGGCTCCAGATCCGGTTCAATGGTCGAAGCAGTGTCAACAGGCGTTTATGCAGATTAAAGCCGCACTTTGTGGGGGGCCGCTTCTTCATGCACCTGACTTCTCTCTCCCTTTTATTTTGCAGACGGACGCTTCAGACAGAGGGCTGGGGGCCGTACTCTCGCAGGTGGTGGAGGGGGAGGAGCGCCCGGTGCTGTACATTAGCCGTAAGCTCTCCTTAAGGGAGACTAAGTACAGCACTGTGGAGAAGGAGTGTTTGGCCATCAAGTGGGCGGTCCTCACCCTCCGGTATTACCTGCTGGGGCGGGCCTTCACCCTCTGCTCGGATCACGCCCCACTCCAGTGGCTCCACCGCATGAAGGATACTAACGCCCGGATCACCTGTTGGTATCTGGCTCTCCAGCCCTTTAAATTCAAGGTGGTCCACAGACCGGGGGTGCAGATGGCTGTCGCCGACTTTCTCTCCAGGAATGGGGGGGGAGTGGTAGACAGGCCGGATGGTGCCCCGGCCTGAGTCGGGCGGTGGGGGTATGTGGCAGCGGGGGCGTGGTCAAGCGCCCGTCCGGGAGAGGAAAGCGGTAAGGGCGCTTACACCTGAGCTAAATTATGCCTAACACCTGTCTCTAATTCCAGTGAGCACGAGGAGAGTGGCATAAAAACAGAGCCTCCAGACGGGGAGAGAAAAAAAAGAGCAGACCCAGCGTTTGTGTGTTCGTGTATTTGTGTATGTAAAACATAATTAAAAAAGACGTACCTTGAGAGGAAGACCTGTTTCCTGTCCTCCTTCACTAGTATAGTGCTACAATAGATAGATAGAAAAGACAGATAGATAGATAGATAGATAGATAGATAGATAGATAGATAGATAGAAAAGACAGACAGACAGACAGATAGATAGATAGATAGATAGATAGGCAGATAGATAGATAGATAGATAGATAGATAGATAGATAGATAGATAGATAGAAAAGACAGACAGATAGATAGATAGATAGATAGATAGATAGATAGATAGATAGATAGATAGATAGATAGATAGAAAAGACAGATAGATAGATAGATAGATAGATAGATAGATAGATAGAAAAGACAGACAGATAGATAGATAGATAGATAGATAGATAGATAGATAGATAGATAGAAGACAGATAGATAGATAGATAGATAGATACATAGATAGAAAAGACAGACAGATAGATAGATAGACAGACGGACAGATACTGTAGATAGATAGATAGATAGATAGATAGATAGATAGATAGATAGATAGATAGATAGATAGATACATAGATAGAAAAGACAGACAGATAGATAGATAGACAGACGGACAGATACTGTAGATAGATAGATAGATAGATAGATAGATAGATAGATAGATAGATAGATAGAAAAGACAGACAGATAGATAGAAAAGACAGACAGATAGATAGGCAGATAGATAGATAGAAAAGATAGACTGATAGATAGATAGATAGATAGATAGATAGATAGATAGATAGATAGAAAAGACAGACAGATAGATAGATAGATAGATAGATAGATAAAAAGACAGACAGATAGATAGATAGATAGATAAAAAGACAGATAGATAGATAGATAGATAGATAGATAGATAGATAGATAAAAAGACAGACAGACAGATAGATAGAAAAGACAGACAGATAGATAGATAGACAGATAGATAAAAAGACAGACAGATAGATAGGCAGATAGATAGATAGATAGATAGATAGATAGATAGATAGATAGATAGATAGATAGATAGAAAAGACAGATAGATAGAAAAGATAGACTGATAGATAGATAGATAGATAGATAGATAGATAGATAGATAGATAGATAGATAGATAGATAGATAGAAAAGACAGATAGATAGATAGATAGATAGATAGATAGATAGATAGATAGAAAAGACAGATAGATAGAAAAGATAGACTGATAGATAGATAGATAGATAGATAGATAGATAGATAGATAGATAGATAGATAGATAGATAGATAGATAGATAGAAAAGACAGACAGACAAAAGATAGATAGATAGACAGACAGACAGACAGATAGATAGAAAAGACAGACAGATAGATAGATAAATAGAAAGATAGAAAAGATAGATAGATAGATAGGCAGATAGATAGATAGAAAAGATAGATAGATAGATAGGCAGATAGATAGATAGATAGTTAGACAGACAGATAGATAGAAAAGACAGACAGATAGATAGATAAATAGAAAGATAGACAGATAGATAGATAGATAGATAGATATAAATAGCTCCTGAACAGATAAGAACACACACAGTGCTCTACTGACAAAAAAAAAAAAAAAAAGGGCACTATTGTAAATTGTTTGCCATGTATGTTTTCACATGTACACTAGCTTCACGTTACTTTCTCTCTGTCTCACCAAATAGGTTTATCTTTTAGAATACGAATGCGTTCATTTCAAATAAGTTGCTGGAATATTCAGGGTCTTAATTCTTTAACATTTGGTTCTAAAAGCACAGACCCAGAATTTTTAAAACATATCGAAGATGTTGATATAATAATCCTCACTGAAACCTGGTGTTGAAATGATGCGCTTACCTACTGTCCCTCAGGCTATTATGAAGTAATTGTACCTTCAGTTAAAATAAGTACAGTTCATCGTGGACGAGACTCGGGAGGAATTCTGGTGTGGTACAGGGAGGATCTGGCCAAACACATTTCTACTATTTCAGTTGGAAAATTTCATTGCTGGTTAAAACTAAACCAAATTGGCATTTCTGCTACAGACACATATCTCTGTGCCATCTACATTCCCCCAGCGGATTCCCCTTACCATGACGAGGAATATCTCAACAACATCCACACAGAAATCAGCCGTTTCCAGGCCCAGGGAAACGTGCTGCTGTGTGGAGACTTTAATGCAAGAACTGGATCTGAACCTGATGATGTAGATCCAAAGGGCAATGAATATGTCTTTGGCCAGAACCTCCCGAGTCTCACAAGAAAACTTCCACCGAGAAACAACCTTGACCAGACGGGAAATAAAACCGGTAGAGAGTTGGTGCAGCTCTGCCGAGCCTCAGGCCTGTACATACTGAACGGCAGGATCAGAGGGGACTCTTTAGGGAGGGTCACGTGTTGTTCAGGTCTTGGAGCTAGTGTAGTTGACTATGCCATCACTGACATGGACCCCTCCTTCAATGCATTCACTGTCAGACAGCAAACTCCGCTTTCTGACCATAACCAAACTAACATCTATATCAAAACACACGACACACCAGAACAAAACAGACTGGAAACCTGCCAAATGTATCAGGTCCAGCAGAGATACAGATGGGCTCCGGACAGCGCAGATACTTTTGGCCAAGCCCTCAGTTCTGAAGAACTAAAAAATCTAATAAATACATTTATTAATAAAAAATTTGAAACAACTAAAGATGGTGTTAATTCGGCCACAAATGAAATCAATTACATATTAAAAAAAGCAGCACATAGAAGTGAATTGAAAAAGAAAGGCAAAAAATACACTAAAAATACTCCAAAAGATGAAAAATGGTTTGACTCAGACTGCAAAACATTAAGAAAACAACTTAGAAAATTATCAAATCTGAAACATAAAGAACCAAACAACACTGACTTAAGAACTGAATACTTTTCAAAACTAAAAATATATAAAGACACGATTAGAGTGAAGAAGCAACACCATCTGACCAAAAGTATACAAGAATTAGAACATTCAATAAATCAAAATCAGTTCTGGGATATGTGGAATAATCTGAGCACAGCAAAACCACAAGACCTACCAATACAAGATGGAGAAATCTGGACAAATCATTTTGAAAACTTATATAAAGAAATCCCATCAAAACAAGATAGATAGATAGATAGACAGATAGATAGATAGAAAAGACAGATAGATAGATAGATAGATAGATAGATAGATAGATAGATAGACAGACAGACAGACAGACAGATGATAGATAGATAGATAGATAGATAGATAGATAGATAGATAGATAGATAGATAGATAGAAAAGACAGACAGACAGATAGATAGACAGATAGATAGATGGATAGATAGATAGATAGATAGATAGATAGATAGATAGATAGATAGATAGAAAAGACAGACAGATAGATAGATAGATAGAAAGATAGATAGATAGATAGATAGAAAAGACAGACAGACAGATAGATAGATAGATAGATAGACGGATAGATGGATAGAAAAGACAGACAGATAGATAGATAGATAGAGATAGATAGATAGATAGATAGATAGATAGATAGATAGATAGATAGATAGAAAAGACAGACAGATAGATAGATAGATATAAAAGAAAGAGATGGAGGGATAGATAGATAGATAGATAGATAGATAGATAGATAGATAGATAGATAGATAGTTAGATAGATAGATAGAAAAGACAGATAGAAAAGATAGACAGACAGATAGATAGAAAAGACAGATAGATAGATAGATAGATAGATAGATAGATAGATAGATAGATAGAAAAGACAGACAGATAGATAGATAGATAGATAGATAGAAAGATAGAAAAGACAGATAGAAAAGATAGATAGATAGATAGATAGAAAAGACAGACAGACAGACAGACAGACAGATAGATAGATAGATAGATAGATAGATAGAAAAGACAGATAGATAGATAGATAGATAGATAGAAAAGACAGACAGACAGACAGATAGATAGATAGATAGATAGAAACGACAGATAGAAAAGATAGACAGACAGATAGATAGAAAAGACAGATAGATAGAAAAGACAGATAGATAGATAGATAGATAGATAGATAGATAGATAGATAGATAGATAGATAGATAGATAGAAAAGACAGACAGACAGACAGACAGACAGATAGATAGATAGACAGACAGACAGACAGACAGACAGACAGACAGACAGATAGATAGATAGATAGATAGATAGATAGATAGATAGATAGACGGATAGATGGATAGAAAAGACAGACAGATAGATAGATAGATAGAAAAGACAGATAGATAGATAGATAGATAGATAGATAGATAGATAGATAGATAGATAGATAGACAGACAGACAGACAGATAGATAGATAGAAAGATAGATAGATAGGCAGATAGATAGATAGGCAGATAGATAGATAGATAGATAGATAGATAGACAGATAGATAAAAAGACAGACAGATAGATAGATAGATAGATAGATAGATAGATAGATAGATAGATAGATAGATAGATAGATAGGCAGATAGATAGATAGATAGATAGATAGGCAGATAGATAGATAGATAGATAGATAGATAGATAGGCAGACAGACAGATAGATAGATAGATAGATAGATAGATAGATAGATAGATAGATAGATAGATAGATAGATAGATAAAACCTTCAGAGAGATGGATATGTTTGAACATTCCATCAATGCAAATCTATGGGATTTTTCAGATATTTTAACATCCGCTGTGTTAAAAGCGTTAAGCTGCATACACATTGGCAGCAACATCGCGCGCGACAGCGACTTCATCCCATTCATTTTCAATGCGAGCACAGCGACTTCCGGCGACACGAGCTGTCGTGACCGTTGGCGACTAGATGTGGGCGTGTCCAGCGACGCGACAAAGTTGAGACGAGTTCAACTTTATTCAAATGAAGAGCGACTTACGGAAGCGACAGCCAATAGGAGAGAAGACGGGAGAGCTCACGTGATCCTTCTCTCTCTCTCTCTCTTAGCTCCTGGATGAAAGGATAATTCTTGCTGTTAGCAATTTTCCAGTGCTCTATGATATGTCTCTTCCCACGTACAAGGACGTTTTTAAGAAAAATACTGCGTGGAAAGGTGTATCTGAGATCGCGGGGATTTTATGGACCCAGACAGACCGGCATTTGCATTTTCACCGCAGATAAACAGCCGCTATGGCAAACAGCACGCCTTGTTTCTCGCTCATCTTTGATATAAAGCATTTTATGTACTGATTCCATTTATATTTAGTCTTTTCCCTCCAAAATGTTTGTTTTTAGCGGCAAGAAAAGAGATTCACTGACAACAGCAATGGAATGACATCCGTGAATGTCATTTATAAACGTTACTAGGCAACCAGTAGTGGGAACACCCACTAGCGACTTCACCGCCAGCCACTGGCAACCTGCAGCGACAAACGCCGGTCTGTCTGGGTCCATAAAATCCCCGCGATCTCAGATACACCTTTCCACGCAGTATTTTTCTTAAAAATGTCCTTGTACGTGGGAAGAGACATATCATAGAGCACTGGAAAATTTCTAACAGCAAGAATTAGCCTTTCATCCATCTTTCCATTACTGCAGGAGATGAGAGAGAGAGAAAGGATCACGTGAGCTCTCCCGTCTTCTCTCCTATTGGCTGTCGCTTCCATTAGTCGCTCCAAAGTTGAACTTTTCTCAACTTTGTCGCGTCGTTGGACACGCCCACATCTAGTGCCAACGGTCGCGACAGCTCGTGTCGCTGGAAGTCGCTGTGCTCGCATTGAAAATGAATGGTATTGAGTCGCTTTCGCTGGCAGTGTGTACGCACCTTTAGTCCGATCAGTTTGAAAAGATACAGCAATGCGCGTCAGAACAGTCTGAAGGTCTGTGCCAAATTTAGTGGATGTAGCTTGAAAGATCGGATAACCCTTAAAGAGTAACTAAACCCCTGCTCAGAGTCTGACTCCACCCACTAGCAATATTTGAAAAATGCTGGAAAAGTGGGCAGACACCAGCGGGGATAGAGGGGACGAAACGAGGGCGGGGCTGAGCGGGGGGGCGTGTACCTGAGACCCGTAGTGACGGATTAATTGACAGCTGCTGTCAGACTCTAAAATGGAGAGTGACTGGAGTGGTAATTTTCTCCAGGAGTATTACTATTATGTTATTATTATTCCTCACACGATCGCAAGACGACATGTACATGAATCTGATGAGTTTTATCGAGTTGATGTCAATAGCGCGCGCTCTGTAGGCATATTCATATTTTGCCGCTATGTGAAAAAATCCAGCAAATGCGCCGGCACGTTTGTCTACCCCAGAGGATTAACTTTAGCCTAACCATAAATTGCGATTCAAATATATATGATCACTCACCTCAAGACGCCGCTACGGTGGTGGAGTCCATGCAGGAGGAGCAGCGTTTGGCACTGAGTCGCTTTTCAGCGCGAGCTGTTTGGAGAAGCCCATTTCCACCTCCATTGCGTTGGAGAAGCAATCCCGCGTAAAATGCAGTTTGCACACCTCTCCAGCTCTAGGCGGGAACTCGCGGTCTTCCAGAACAAGGACGTGCAACCCCTGGCGCCTAATTTCCAAGTCTGCTGGAAAGCTATACAGTCCAGCAGTGCTGTTGCAACCAGCAACATTACACCTACGTACCATCCTGACCACTGTACTAAATACAGATAATCTACGCTAACTTGAAGCTATCCTAACTGGCCTAATACTATGCTACTAACTAACTATGCTTCTAACAATACTACACTAACAAATATGCTAATTAACTACCTAGACTACACTAAATAATCTAAATAACTATATAAATGCTATGCTAAATAGATGCTAAAATACTCTATCCTGATCGTTTTCAATACTCGCAATTCCAACTCCTGACTCGCTACAGTGGTTTTGACGAAAGGAGATGGTTTTTATACTGCCATGGGCGTGGTAGCTCGTACCAAGGGCGTGGTGAGCTGGAACCTGCTTACGTCAGCTGTCACCGCTTACGTCACGAAGTACCGCAAACAGCCAATAGGAAAATTCAACTGCAGTAGCCACCGTTCAACCTGAAGAGGGCAGCACTCAGACGTTTTTACACCATATATTGTAGAATTAAAACACTTTATACACAAATGTCAAAAAAATTACTTGAATCAATGACCAGTACTAATAAAGCCGTATTCTTACAGATCATTAACTAAAAAAAGTTGGTTTAGGGTTTAGTTACCCTTTAAATGCATTGTTGTTTCTCCAAACATTATTAAATGCTCGGGTCTTTAGCGTCCCGCCGTGTATATCTGTCACAAATGAATCTACAAAATGCCCAGATCAAAGAGATGATGCAACAAATATAGAACACTGAAATTCCGTGAGACGCAACTGGCCGTTAAACACGTGAGCTACACATATGTATTTTCTCAGACACTTTTTTGAGTCTAAATAGACACACGACTTACAGAATTACAGTAGCACACCCAAATGACAAAAGCCAAATTATACATGTGTTAAACTTGCTATAGTTTACTTCCATGTTGCTTCTTTGTCAAATGTATAAAATCAAATCAATCACTGAAACATAATTCAACATTGTCATGCAGAAAATTGACATGATATAGTCATTTGTATGAATATTGCACTCATTTGTCTTGTAATTAACAAAGAATAGATATAATTTGATTTTAAATTATATAGGTATGAAATAATCATTACAATCTGATTTATCGAAGCACAAAAAAGTGACACAATTACATTTCTTGTGTCTTTTACACTTTTGGTAATTTAGTACATATATACTACATTTAGTGTGTGTGTGTGGCAATTTAACCATTTGTTGTTGTCCCATATATATTTAATAATCCAAATGCCATATTTTTCATGTAATAGGTTTTTGTTTTTTTTCATTGTTATTTAAAAGTTAATTTTATATAAGCCTACAGTCTGAATTCAACCCCTAATAGCATCTGCTTCTTTTTGCCAACAGTAGTTGTGACCAACACTTCAACAGATCAAATATACATGTTAATAAGTTTAAAAAAATAACTTAATATTTAATAAACATTTTATATGACATTTTCGGACAACGCCTATCAAAATATTTCAGAAATATTTGGCCTTGTTCAATGGCAGTATCTGTCAAAGACCCGCCCCCATCCAGAGACGTCACAAACTGACACACGCAATCCAATGAAATCGTTACAGTTCGCTTTATCTCGTGACGTTTCCACCCTCAGTACGTGTGCAAATCAGCAGCAGCCAGCGTACAACGCTCCACCAATGAGCGCCTTCCAACGAGCTGCGCTCTGACCAATGACGAGGCTCCACGACGGGGAAGCGATGACAGCTTATATACAGGCGAGAGCCGCTCCATGCGTGACAGTTCACACTGAGAGTCAAGTGCAGGACATTGATTGCGTACAGCCTACGCCCTAGAGACTTTAATATTTCAGTTATCAGGTAAGATTTACATCTCATTTTGACTGTTATAGCTGCAATAGTTATTTCGCAATATTAAGTATTAAAGATAACATTATGGGTGGGCTAAAAAAAAATATATATATATATATATATATATATATATATATATATATATATATATATATATATATATATATATATATATGTGGATAATTCTATGTGAAATATATATATTATTAGAAATAAATTTGCTTTTTAAAATTAAATGATTTTTTTTTTTTAGTTTTACAAGCAGCGTAACTTTTAATATTTTGAGTCTTTTGTAAGAATAAGTATTTGATGATCAGTGAATGAGCACCCACTAGGTTCGAACTGGAGACTAGTAACTTTAACTAGTATAGAAAAATGTTTTAGCGGATGATCAGAATGACTGCACGACACCTCAGATTTTAGCATTATTTAGTTTTTTTGCATTACTTATTAGCTTTAATCAACCGGTTTTAATCATTTATTTGAGCATTTTTCATACAGGATTCATTTGCAGTCCAACTTTATGCATTTATGAGTGCATTTATTGTCTATTTATTTATCCATGGTGGAACCGTTTTAAATTTGAGAAGCATTCTTCTTTAATATTTTAAAATAACCATGGAGTTATACACGTGCCGCAATTCTGCGCGCGCACTAAAAATGTTACGCACGCGCCTGGTTATATATTGAGGTATGGGTAGGAGAAGGCAAAATGTAATAATTTAGTAAAGTCACATTCAAATAAACTTTATTCTAGCGCAAAATTGATTCGCATTTGCTCAAAATGAATGTATCTTTGCAAGAAGATCCATTTCTTTACAAAACCGTCTTCAAGCGCGTGACAAATAACTTTTTGTGCGCTCAAAATATCATCTTGCACGTGCAGAATTGTGGCACATATATAACTCCATAAAAATGAGGATTATTAAAAAAAAAAAACATGTGCCTGTTGTTTTGCATGCTTGCTTTTAAGAGTCTAGCCAGTGGGCCAAGTGTATTATGTTTATATACTTGCCTTGACTTGTTAATTAATGTTTGTTTGTTTTTTGGTCACAGAAATCATTGGGAGTTTTGACCAATCCAAGTCAAAATGCGATTGCTTTGCCTGTTCCTGCTGGTGTCCGGCAGCGTGTTTGCTGATGAGGATGAGAAGAAGGATAGTGTTGGGACAGTGATCGGAATAGATCTTGGGACCACATACTCTTGGTGAGAATGGTTTTGGGATTCACACAACATGGAAATAACAGGGAGTATTGACTTTAGGGCCATTTAATAATTAATAAAAATAATAATTAATATTCCTGGGGCTGGGTAATAATGCATAGGCCTATTTCCCGATTTAATTCGATTCTAATACTGTTAATTATACAGGAGACCATTTAACTCGATACATAAGGGAAATATAAATTTCGCTAATTATATTTTATTACTTTTTCATCATTTGGGTCACATTTTGGCTTTTTTAAAAATGAATAAAATATATTATTTCATATTATTTTGTTAAAGTCATTTGTACTATTTACAAGTATTATGTTGATTTGTTGAACACGTGCTAAAACCGGTACTGTCTCTTTAAGAGAACCGGCAGTTTTGTAAAGAGCGTCTGTGAATGAGCGCATATTAATGAGAGAGGACTCTTTTTTTTTTTTTTATACAAATTGACTGTAATGGGTTACCTGGATCACGTCTTGGACACACATTACATGAAACAACTTTGACTCTCAACATGCTTTGTAAGGATCTCGCTGCTGGACACTTCACAACTAAACTACACAAACACTTGTGATTTGAAATGTAAACATTTACCAGCCAGTTGCCAAGTATATTCACTTTAGTTGCATTGCACGAAATTTGGTTGCAAATGCGAGTGATTTCATTTTAGTAGAGGGTTGTGCATTGAGCAAAAGATCGATCTTGGCATTTAAGAATCGATATCTAGTTTGCAATTAATCAGAAAAACATGTTGCAATATATAATGCTTTATTAACTGTGTCCAAGCAGTATACAGATAGAAATGCACTAAAATGGCACCAATTAAAATAACTAGTCCCTATAGGTTGTGTATGCATTGCAATGGGCAAGTTAATTGGGATTGAGGTAAACCAGAAGGCTTTTAGTATATAATTTATACTTCACTTTTCTCGCAAACAGTGTTGGAGTCTTCAAGAATGGCCGCGTTGAGATCATCGCCAATGACCAAGGAAACCGCATCACTCCGTCATATGTGGCCTTCACCGGTGAGGGCGAGCGGCTCATCGGAGATGCCGCCAAGAACCAGCTGACCTCCAACCCAGAAAACACCGTCTTTGATGCCAAGAGGTTGATCGGCCGGACGTGGGGTGACTCCTCTGTGCAACAGGACATCAAGTACTTTCCGTTTAAGGTACATGCATGTCCAGACTAACCCATATTTGAATGGTGGTTGAATGTGTATTGGAATGGAAAAAAGCTAAACACCGTTGCTGTTCCTCTTCCAGGTTATTGAGAAGAAGAGCAAACCTCACATCCAGTTAGATGTTGGATCCGGTCAGATGAAGACATTTTCCCCAGAGGAGATCTCAGCCATGGTTCTGACCAAGATGAAGGAAACCGCAGAGGCCTACCTGGGAAAGAAGGTAAAGTCTCGGCTTCAAATCAAAGAAATGTTGACTCCAAAACTAGCCATTGGTTGAATTGCAGCAAGACTCTACATCTAATCCATTTCCATTCTTTTAAAGGTGACACATGCTGTGGTCACTGTGCCTGCTTACTTCAATGATGCCCAGCGCCAGGCCACCAAAGATGCCGGCACCATCGCTGGTCTGAACGTCATGAGAATTATCAATGAGCCGTAAGTACTGTCACTTTTGTCTTATGGCAGGTCATTTTGTCATCTTCAGGTTGGTAAACATCTGGTTGCTTTCACAGAACAGCTGCTGCCATTGCTTATGGTCTGGAAAAGAAGGATGGCGAGAAGAACATCCTGGTGTTTGATCTTGGTGGTGGCACCTTCGATGTATCCCTGCTGACCATCGACAATGGTGTGTTTGAGGTGGTGGCCACCAACGGAGACACCCATCTCGGTGGTGAAGACTTCGATCAGCGCGTCATGGAGCACTTCATCAAACTGTACAAGAAGAAAACCGGAAAGGATGTGCGCAAGGACAACCGTGCTGTACAGAAGCTGCGTCGTGAGGTGGAGAAAGCCAAGAGAGCGCTGTCCGCCCAGCACCAGGCCCGCATCGAGATCGAGTCCTTCTTCGATGGTGAAGACTTCTCCGAGACGCTGACCCGTGCCAAGTTTGAGGAGCTAAACATGGTACGAGCGCCTCTGCCGGCTGCAGCAGCATTAGTTGATTTACTCAAAATGGTGCCGTTGTAGTTCTTGACCACTAACAATTGTGCCTTTCTTCTTGCAGGACTTGTTCCGTTCCACCATGAAACCTGTACAGAAGGTTCTGGAAGATGCTGACCTGAAGAAGTCTGAGATCGATGAGATCGTCTTGGTCGGTGGGTCCACTCGTATCCCCAAGATCCAGCAGTTGGTGAAGGAGTTCTTCAATGGCAAAGAGCCTTCCAGAGGAATCAACCCTGATGAGGCCGTGGCTTTTGGAGCTGCCGTTCAGGCTGGAGTTCTCTCAGGAGAAGAGGATACTGGTTAGTTTTCTTGGGAATGTTGGGCAAGATCCTTTAGAATGAGTCGCATCTCTTGGAAGAATGCTTCTAACTGAATTCTATTGAACAGGTGATCTTGTGCTTCTGGATGTGTGCCCGTTGACTCTGGGTATTGAGACTGTTGGAGGCGTGATGACCAAACTCATTCCAAGGAACACCGTTGTGCCCACTAAGAAGTCTCAGATCTTCTCCACCGCTTCGGACAACCAGCCAACTGTGACCATCAAAGTTTATGAAGGTAAGCGTTTAGTCTCTGAATCCAGTTATAGAAACCTATTTGGCGCACATTTACAGTTGCCAAATCAAATCATGTTTTTTGAAGTCCTCATTGAGTTTTCCGCGTTCTTCTAGGCGAGCGTCCCCTGACAAAGGACAACCACCTTCTGGGTACCTTCGACCTGACCGGTATCCCTCCCGCACCCCGAGGAGTCCCTCAGATCGAGGTGACTTTTGAGATCGACGTAAACGGTATCCTCCGTGTCACCGCTGAAGACAAGGGGACTGGAAACAAGAACAAGATCACCATCACCAACGACCAGAACCGCCTGACGCCCGACGACATCGAGCGCATGGTCAACGAGGCCGAACGCTTTGCCGACGAGGACAAGAAGCTGAAAGAGCGCATCGACGCCCGTAACGAACTGGAGAGCTACGCTTACTCTCTGAAGAACCAGATCGGTGACAAAGAAAAGCTGGGCGGCAAACTGTCTTCTGAAGATAAGGAGGCCATCGAGAAGGCGGTTGAGGAGAAGATCGAATGGTTGGAGTCCCACCAGGAGGCAGACTTCGAAGAGTTCCAGTCCAAGAAGAAGGAACTCGAAGAGGTCGTACAGCCCATTGTAAGCAAGCTCTACGGCAGCGCGGGTGGACCGCCACCGGAGGATGCTGATGACCAGAGCGAGAAGGACGAATTATAGGTCTCTCGGATTCCATCTTGAACTCTCTTTTCAGTTGTCTTTATGCCCTCGCCTCCCTAGAAGTGGCACAGGTGTACAAATTGGACTTGATGGACATTTTGTAAGGAGCGTTAGATTGAAGAGGCAATCGTAAAGCCACGATTCTCTTCTGGAAAGACTTGTGGAGTGTTAGGTTGTTTTTTTGTTTTTTTTCTTCACATCGGTGGAGATTTAGTCAGCCTGGTTTGAGGCTTTGCTGCTGTTCTCAGGCAGTTCAAAATGAGTTCTGTGAGGGGAGGGGGGTTGTCTGGGTCAGGGAGTTGCCTGGATAAATGTCATGTCACATGCAATGTTATTTATTTAAATTCTGGAAAATGTAGAAGACATTTCTACTATTACAAAAATAAACATTTGATACAAAATGGTTACCAATTGTTTGTCTCTTACATGTAAATGTCTAAACCGAGAACTAAAATGGAATTATTTTTCCCCTTTGAATTTGAGGAATTTGCTTGGGTCAATTTTAAATTTTTATTCAATACATTAAAATGCAATTCTTACAGACTGTAACCTGTATACACCAATGACAAATGGGTTTTGAATTTCAAAATTTATTTTTTTAAACTAAGAATCTCTGGTATCTTTTTACTTTAATGGTCACCCCAATAAAACTTGGAAACCTTTTACCTTGGAAAAAAATTGAAGATTTTTCCCAATTGTTTGCTGAATCTTTGGCCCATTTTTCCCATATCTTCAAAGACAAAAACGCATGCAAAATGTAAGAAGAAATTAGGCTGCATCCTGCCCTCCTGTATTGGTCTGGCTACAGCACCTCATCTACGTCACTAGCGATGTTCTCCATGGCTAATGGGTGGGGAAAGAATCTTCTGGAATGACGGATCAGCCGCCAAAGCCCCCACATCAACTTCTCCACATGCATTCTCCATTGCCTGGAGAAGAAGCAAGTGTGTGAGGGGATGGCGTTGATGTGGTGGTGGTGGTGGCGTAGTGGGCTTAAGCACA
This sequence comes from Xyrauchen texanus, assembly GCF_025860055.1. Lineage (NCBI taxonomy): Eukaryota > Metazoa > Chordata > Actinopteri > Cypriniformes > Catostomidae > Xyrauchen > Xyrauchen texanus. The sequence goes on along the minus strand of NC_068279.1, from coordinate 1,783,954 downwards.
TAACTGGTAATCAGAAGGTTGCTGGTTCAATCCCCACAGTCACCACCATTGTGTCCTTGAGCAAGACACTTAACTCCAGGTTGCTCTGGGGGGATTGTCCCTGTAATAAGTGCACTGTAAGTCGCATAAATGTAAACGATGCACCTTTCATCGCCATGCCGAAAAAAACTTTCAAATGGGTTTAGAAATGGGGAATATGGTGGGAGGTATAGAACGAATTATGGGTGGTCAATGAACCAGTTGTGGACCAGAGCAGCCCGGTGGAAACTTGCGTTGTCCCAGATGACAACATACCTGGGCTGCTCTGGTCCACCCCTCTGCTTGGCTGGAATGAGGATGCCATGAAGTGTGTCCAGGAATGTGATGAGAAGGGCGGTGTTGGCATGGTGACAGAGGACGCCTTCAATATGAATTGACATTACTGTAACATTGGCAAACAATCACTGAGTAACATAGGCCTACTGATATGTCGGACTGCAGTATGCTAGAGTATACATACCTAAATAGCATAGTGTAGATGTTAGGTAACTTACCGAATCTCATTTCTGACTGTACGGATGATGAATGCAACCATATAGCGGCTTATGTTGGGCTGATCGCTCTGCCCAGCCTCCCTCATACTCAGTCCATGGTTGAGCACATGGTCAACCAATGTAGCCATGATCTCATCTGAGACAACTGTCCTTCCGCGTCCTACTTTTACTCTCACCCCTTCAACTCTAGCTCTTGCTTCACCATTGACTTCCATGTTATTCCAAAACAGGAGAGCTCATCTGTGGACTTTTATATTGTGCTAAAGCTCTGATTACCAAGTGATCATTTCAGCAACTAGTGTTTACACCTGTGAGGAGTTGGTGTTGCCAGTTGGTGTAAAGAGCATGACATTGTGATTGGCGTCGCTTTCCAAAGGGTCTATAGAGATTTTAATTTTGAATGTTGTGCCTAATGTAGAGAATTGGCAGGTAGAGTGGGTCGGCCGCTAATCACAGGGTTGGCGGTTCGATTCCTGGCCCACGTGCCGAAGTGTCCTTGGGCAAGACCCTGAACTCCAAGTTGCTCCCAATGGCAGGCTAGCGACTTGCATGGCAGCTCTGCCGCCATTGGTGTGTATGGGTGAATGGGACACAGTGTAAAGTGCTTTGGTAACCTCTAAGGTTAAAAAAGGTGCTATATAAGTGCAGACCATTTACCATTGTAACCATGCAATCATGAATATCAGGCCCTGAGTTTCCATTCCTCCAAACGCTAACCACAGACACACCACATCTTCAGAGTTTTGTTCTATCGTCTTCACACACCATGGCACGACACGCATGGAATGATCCAATCGGCTGGGAGGAAGATCTCCTTCAATCTTCATCAACGTCCAGCACTGTTTGTCTGTCACAGCAGAAGTAAATGTTATTTCTTAATGTGCTTTGATTTTAGAGTTACCTTGTTAATGGTACTGGAGTCCCTACCGCACTGAAACTTGTACGTATAATTTGTTGCTCCTTCTGATGTCATTCCTTCAAAAATGAAGATGTTTTTCCCAAAGGTGACGGATGAATGTGCTGCAATTCCTGGAGGAACGTCTCCTTGTTTAGCGCACAATATTAATTTGCCGTAAGATTTGAGATATATGGGGAAAAGGAACATTTTAGTGAGTAACAACTTAAATTTGGATCTTTTCCTCTTACAAAGCTGTCTTATGACTTCAGAAGACTTTAATATTTTTTTTTAGCTTGACATCCTCTGGTCACTATTTAAAAACAGCTTAAACATTCTTTAAAATTTCTCCTTTTGTGTTGCACAGATGAAAGAAAGTCATACTGGTTTGGAACAACACAAGGGTGAGAAAATGATGACAATTTTGGGTGAACCAACACTTTAATGATGCAATTATAACTGTATATGGGTCATCCTGTTCTGGTTGCTGCCGGCGTGCTTGTAGATGAGTGTTTGTAGATTTAGCTAGCCCGCTTAGTGTTGCTTATGCTAATACGTTCATTGTTTTGTTCTTTGCCATTTTACCGTGTGCTTAGTTTTTTTTCTCTATTCTACTGTTTCAACTGCGTTTATTTTACCACGCACACCCTTTTTTCTAGATTCATTTTCTACTCTGTGTTTTACACGGATAAATTGCATCAATCTCAAACATCTGCTGATCAGGAACCACATCAATCTCAATCCCTCGCCACTCAAGAACAACCATAACAGGGGCCTGGTAGCTCAGCGAGTATTGACGCTGACTAGCACACCTGGAGTCACAAGTTCGAATCCAGGGTGTGCTGAGTGACTCCAGCCAGGTCTCCTAAGCAACCAAATTGGCCCGGTTGCTAGGGAGGGTAGAGTCACATGGGGTAACCTCCTCGTGGTGGTGATTAGTGGTTCTCTCAATGGGGCGTGTGGTGAGTTGTGTGTGGATCGTGGAGAGTAGCATGAGCCTCCACATGCTGTGAGTCTCCGCGGTGTCATGCACAATGAGTCACGTGATCAGATGCGCCGATTGACGGTCTCAGAAGCAGAGGCAACTGAGACTTATCCTCCGCCACCTGGATTGAGGTGAGTAACCGCCACCACGAGGACCTACTAATTAGTGGGAATTGGGCGCTCCAAATTGGGGAGAAAAATGGGATAAATTCAATAAAAAGAAAATTAAAAAAGAACAACCATAACATCAATAAACAATTGCAGTAAGTTATAGCATGCGCTCATGTTATCACTTCCTGCATTGCATGCCGTATGTTTACTATAGCTTCTTCCATCAGCAGTGAGGGATACACATGTGATAAATGTAAGGAATTAGCCAGGCTGACATAGAAGATTAATGAGTTAGAGACTCGCATCCGAACGTTAGTGGAGGTCAGTGAGATAGGGAAGCCAATAGATGCTGTTTCGGATGCGGGTAGAACAGCGAGCAACACACACACACGAGCCCCTGCAACAGGGCGTTTGTGTGACGTCTCGGAGGCATACTCACTCAGCAAAGCGACACCACTCTCCCGTTCTTGTTAGGGTTTCCAATTCATTCTCCCCACTCAGTGATACACCCACTGAGAATCATGTTGAATCTATTTTAAGGAATGTGGAAATAGAGATACCAGCCACTATTGTTAAATGTATTTCGGGTGCCAGAGCATCTGACATCAGATCAAATTTACAAGCGCTGGCTAATTCTAAATGTAGACTTTCTTAAATTGTTATTCATGTCGGCACTAATGATGTCTGGCTTCGTCAGTCGGAGATCACTAAAGATAATGTTAAAGATGTGTGTGAATTTGCATGTGTTATTCAGAGGACAGTATATAAATGTAAGTCTTTTGAACTAATAATGCTTAATGTGACACCGTCAGATATAAATAAAAATCTCTGTCATCTTTTGCACTTGTTACAGTATATAGATCACCTGGACCGTATTCTGATTTCCTTGGTGTATTTGGAAATTTCTTGGAGTCAGACAAAAATGACAAGACCAAAAATATAACAGATTTATATTTTTATGAAAATGCACATTTAGTCCAGGTCAAATGGAGTAAACCTAAGAAAATGTGAAAACAATTATTAAATGACTTTAAAAATGTCATGCGGTGTTACCATCCAGTAAAAACTATTTCAATTATTTTCTTGTACACATGAGAATGTAAACAGCTTAATCATTAATTTAAAAAAAGTTTTCAATCCCATTTAACAAGGTCATTTTTATAAATATATTTATAAAAAGTTTTCTCAGGATTACACCACATGACCTGTTCAAAATTACCTTGTCAAAATAACTGGTAACACAAATATATATATTTTTTAAATGCGTCCTCTCTGTTTTTCTGGTTTGTTTTTGGTCACAGTATGAAAAAAGTTAAAAGTTAATATTCTTATAAAACATTAAGTAGTCAATAACTTGATACCACTGACTGTCTAGAATGGGCAGGAGCTCCATCACCCTGTTATATTAAAATGTGATCTATTAAAATAAGCAGCATGACATTCAACATGACATTTTGTGCATTTCATAGTATCAGCTCATGCAATGACATACAGTTGTTAAAATGCAGTTTGTATTTATTGATTAAAACGTATTTAGTAGCATAGAATAACTGTAGGCTACATTTGTGTGTTCAACTTTGACCATTTGAGGGCAGTTAAGATATACATATATCATATTAATTTAAATATATTTAGTATATTATTTTATTTATAAAATATAAGATTCAATATGGTACAAAATAACTTTTTTTTTATTTATTTTTAAATATGTTCTATAAAGGTTGGCTAGAAATAGTCAGTGTGTTGATCAGACGGGTTGGTTTTTACATAAGTACATGACTCTTGCATAAATAAACTATTTCTGCATGCACAAGATGATATTTTATGTGCAAAAAAAAAACTATTTCTGCATGCACAAGATGATATTTTGAGTGCAAAACAAAAATGTTCCGCACGCGCAAGATGATATTTTGAGCGCACAAAACATTTTCTGCATGCACAAGATGATATTTTGACTGCAATAAAAAATTCTGCATGCACAAGATGATATTTTGAGCACACAAAACATTTTCTACATGCACAAGATGATATTTTATGTGCAAAAAACATTTTCTACATGCACAAGATGATATTTTATGTGCAAAAAACATTTTCTACATGCACAAGATGATATTTTGAGTGCAATAAAAAATTCTGCATGCACAAGATGATATTTTATGTGCAAAAAAAAAACTATTTCCGCATGCACAAGATGATATTTTGACTGCAATAAAAAATTCTGCATGCACAAGATGATATTTTGAGCACACAAAACATTTTCTACATGCACAAGATGATATTTTATGTGCAAAAAACATTTTCTACATGCACAAGATGATATTTTATGTGCAAAAAACATTTTCTACATGCACAAGATGATATTTTATGTGCAAAAAACATTTTCTACATGCACAAGATGATATTTTGAGTGCAATGAAAAATTCTGCATGCACAAGATGATATTTTATGTGCAAAAAAAAACTATTTCCGCATGCACAAGATGATATTTTGAGCGCACCAAAATATTTTTGAAAGCACAAGATGATATTTTGAGTGCATATAAAGTTATTTTGCATGAACTTGAACTCAGTTTTGTAAATCAGTGTATCTTGCAAAGATAAATTCATATTGAGCAAACAAAAATAAATTTAGCGCTTGAATAAAGTTTATTTGAATGTGAATTTTCTCAGAACACTTAAATTTTGCTTTCTCCTCCTACACAATCGGTGTGCAAAATACCTTTGTGCATGCTCAAAATATCTTGCGCACGCATAACATTTTTGTGCACTCAAAATATAATTTTGTTTGTGCAGAATTGTGGCACGAGTGTAACTCCATATTAAATCAGAAACAAAAAAAAACATTTGAAGAACTAAAGTTGGGTCACATGCTTTTTACAGGAAACCTATAAGGGTAAAACAGTTCAATAATTGTCATAGGAACAACACAATATAGAGCCTTAGTGTTAAAAATGGATTTACTTTTGGCAGAGTCGCAACCTAACTCTCAAGCCACGCCTTCGGCCACGCCCACAAACACCACCCCATGATGTGTGACTGGAGTCTCATTCACTCACACTCATCAGACACATTTCACCGCTCGTCTGAGCTGTTATTATTCACTCTGAGGAATTGAAATCACCATGTCTTCAAACTCAAACCTCACAAACATGAGACGGACTGTTGAGCAGCTCAAACTTGAAGCCAGTGTGGAGAGAATCAAAGTAAGTCCATATTAACACCATGTACTGTGTGTATGATACAACTCTATGTTAGTGAGGATCTTCAGAGTCTTTGAATGTTGATTCAAGGAGTTCTGCTCTATCTTCTAATGTTGTATGTTGCATTTGTGTTTGTTTACCCTGCAGCTATGTGAGTAATAAACAAATGACTGCCTCAGTTACTGCTGCAAGTCTTTGTTTGTTCATGGACTTTCATTTGAAAGTTAAATTTAAAATTCAAAGCAGACAGGAATGGAATGTGAGCGTGTGATAATTATATATCATATTTCTTAAATATGACTTTTGTCCATCATGTTTATTGTATCACATAAAAATGTTGAATAATGATAATAATAATATTTAAAGATGCACAGAAATAATATATATTTTGCAAGAAATTGTCCAGGTCATATTTAAACCCAAAGCATGACAAATAATTATTAAATGAATTAAGATTTTTTGCATTGTGGTATTTATATTCAGGACCCCCCAATTCTCAAGATGTTACTTTTACTATTTTCAAAGATTCTCATAACAGTAAAAAAATGATGCTGTTGTGCTACGATTTTACTAAAATCAAGACAAATGAAACGCAGTATAAAGGGAGTACGACTCTGATGTAAATACTATCTAAAAATTACATGACAACATCATTATTCATTATTAACTAACATAGACACAAAAAAGTATGTATATATATATATATATATATATTAGGGCTGTCGATTTAATGCGCAAAAACATGCCTGCGGACTGTAATAAGGAAGAGTCCTGAGAAATGCTTGCAGTACCACCTGTTTACTCCAGGGGGCAGTAAGTGAAACTTCAGCTGTATGAGCGACACATATATTTATAAATTTTTATTGAATATATATATATATTAGTGCTGTCGATTTAATGATTTAATTCAGTGCGATTCATTTGATTAAAAATAACGCGTTAAAAACATTTACGCAGTTAATCACAATGCCCCCGAATGCAAGCTTGTAGTACCACCTGTTTACTCCAGGGGGCAGTAAGAGAAACTTCAGCTGTATGAGCAACACACAGTTTATACAGTGAACAAACACTTCAGCAGAACAACACAAACATGAGTTACATTCTTGCGTTCAAAACACTTGATGTTATTGAGTATTAAACTATATTTAATGACACAGTGAACTAAACATGTGTGTGTATGACGCAACACACCCGAGATGCTACACAAGCATGTCTGACACATATATATATATATATATATATATATATATATATATTAGGGCTGTCAATCGATTACAATTTTAATAGAATTAATTACATGATGTCCCGATTGCGATTAATCGCATATACAAATATTTGCAGAGAAAGCCCTCATATAATAATAACTCAATATATAATGATGATATAATTATATCTAGTTATCTTTAAATATTTAACAATTATATATATATATATATATATATATATATATATATATATATATATATATATATATATATATAAATATAATCAGATAATTAAAATGCATTACATTCCTGTGTCAGAAGAGTTCGTCATTGATAAGTCTTTATAATACAATGTATTGATTATTACCATATTATTGATCATAAGTCAATCATTGACACACAGTTCACAGTAATCCATTACACAAGTGAATTTATCAATCAGAGATTTATTATGAGGGCTTGTTTAAGGACACCTGTGTCAGATATGCTTGTGTAGCGTCTCGGGTGTGTTGCATCATAAACATACATGTTTAGTTCACTGCGTCATTAAATATAGTTTAATACTCAATAACATCAAGTGTTTTGAACGCAAGAATGTAACTCATGTTTGTGTTGTTCTGCTGAAGTGTTTGTTCACTGTATAAACTGTGTGTTGCTCATACAGCTGAAGTTTCTCTTACTGCCCCCTGGAGTAAACAGGTGGTACTACAAGCTTGCATTCGGGG